>NC_063059.1:5025733-5156461 GCF_018812025.1 Megalobrama amblycephala | reverse complement strand
CTCCCCTACCTTGTTTTTTTCTGTATGTATATACATTCTTGTATATATTGTTAGATATTGTTAGTAAACACAATAAATAAACTAAGTGATAGTGAAAATGGTGTTAAAAAAGTTTATTGTCTTTATAACACATTGGATAAATTTTACAGGAATTATGGATTTAATTTGTTTTGATAGTGTAAGGCAATATATTGACTTGTGACTACATTGTAACTCTTCCATTCAGCCAAGATTTGAAACATGTATCTTAAATTGTTTGCTACTGATTTAACTGATTGATAGAATTATTGAACTGAACAAAAGGTAAATTATTCAATTATAGTATATCCAGTGTCCAATTTCTGCAGCCCTGGTGCTAATTTTATGTTTAATAAAGATGTCTCAGAGTCTGTTGCTTATCATTTCCTGAGCTCGTGTGAGGCGTTCCAGACGCTGCTTTAGTTCAGCTCTCCTGTGTCCTCGCTCTGAGTCTTCACTCAGCAGTTTGACCACATCTGCCCCATTCCTCAATTCTAGCATTTGATGCTGCAGTGTCTTAGCAACATCCTTCAACATGAAGAGAATGATCAGCATAGGCACATAGTCTGTGAGGCGCTGATAGACGATCTATATGGAGACAGAACATGAATAACTATAACATTCACTTAGATAATAAAGACATTTAATCTACCTTTTTGGGTTGGTTGCCCTCTACAGTGATCCTGTGGTGAACCACTGCATTGACAATGTGTGGTTTGGGTCCACATACAGACTCAAAATAGTTATGTTAAAGAGGGAACAGCCATTTGTATTGGTGTCCGAAACCATAGTGGACGAGTGCTGAGTACACTCATTTAATCCCACAATGCACTGCAATAACGAGTGTACTACTGAAGTACACTCAACAGCTAGAAGTTACCCATAGTGCACTGTGAGAGTCACGCCATGCACCAAATTAATTCCTGCTTCTGACCAGAAGATGGCACCTGCAGCTGAATCGTCCATCCATCCACCTACCAATGTGGCTATTACTAAAAAGCAAGCACAAACTATGCAAAAGTGACAGCCATTCCTGTGCACTCAGTGTCCGAATTCATTCACTCATTTTTATTCACTCCTTCAAGTGGACTATATTTGTGGACTAATATAGGGAATAATGAATGAGGGTAAAGTGGGCGATTTTCGAACACAGCAAGAGATTCCCTTTCAAGGGAACTTGCACTGCGTTGTAAGTTTACGACACTATGGGAACGCTCTGCGTGATTGTGTCTTGAAGCACGTGAAATGGTGTGATGGAATGTCACAGGCAGGTGACGTCATGACCAGGAAGGTATAAATCACACCCAGACCAAACAATAGACTCGTAGACTGAAATGTAGGCGAGAGTAGGTGGCTGCACTGAGGAAAGGAGTGTAAAAAGTGCAGGCAAGACGGACAGTTTTCTCTTCTCAGACACCTACGAGATCAAAGTGTTTTTGTTTAAACCAATGAGCATTAAGCTGTGTTGTCAGCAAGTCGTTTCCCATCATGATCAAAAGATCAGCACAGTCAGTGGAGAGCAACTGCACCTGACTGCAGAATCCGACTTGGCAGCCTCGTTGTCGCGAGAGGTTTTTAATACACATCAGCATGACATCAGAGCAAGTCAGACCACACTCGGACACATTTCTAACTTGATCACCGGTGATCGCACAGATTTTGCTCATGTCAAACAAGCCAAATGTTCTGCAAGCATTCTGTGTGACTCTTTCTTAGTTGGTGTTGTTTGTCATTATATTATATCATATATATTAATGTTGTCTACCGATTAAAATATTAACTAATTAAAGGGTTAGTTCACCCAAAAATGAAAATTCTGTCATTAATTACTCACCCTCATGCCGTTCCACACCTGTAAGACCTTCCTTCATCTTCGGAACACAAATTAAGATATTTTAGTTGAAATCCGATGGCTCCGTGAGGCCTCCATAGGGAGCAATGACATTTCCTCTCTCAAGATCCACTAATGTACTAAAAACATATTTAAATCAGTTCATGTGAGTACAGTGGTTCAATATTAATATTATAAAGCCACGAGAACATTTTTGGAGTGCCAAAAAAAAACAAAATAATGACTTATTTAGTGATGGCCGATTTCAAAACACTGCTTCAGGAAGCTTTGGAGCACAAATGAATCGGTGTATCGAATCTGCTGTTCGGAGCGCCAAAGTCACGTGATTTCAGCCGTTGGCAGTTTGACACGCGATCTGAATCATGATTCGATACACTGATTCATAACGCTCTGAATCTTCCTGAAGCAGTGTTTTGAAATCGGCCATCACTAAATAAGTTATTTTGTTTTTTTTGGCACACCAAAAATATTCTCATCGCTTTATAATATTAATATTGAACCACTGTACTCACATGAACTGATTTAAATATGTTTTTAGTACCTTTATGGATCTTGAAAGAGGAAGTGTCCATTGCTCCCTATGAAGGCCTCACTGAGCCATTGGATTTCAACTAAAATATCTTAATTTGTGTTCTGAAGATTAACGAAGGTTTGTGTGTTTCTGGTCACCCAGAAAGGGGTACACAGCTGCTAATCAGAGAATGAGCAAGTGGGTAGTCGAGGCTATCTTTCTTGCATACGAGTTGGCCGGACAGCCTTCACCTTTGACTGTCCCGACCCATTCAACTTGAAGTATTATGACTTTTAAAACCCATAAACTTAGATTCTTTTAAAATATTGATTTATAAAGAAAATTATTGAAAATTAAGAATTTTTGTTTAGGCAAGTCCACTGGTAGTGTACATAGGAATTTACTTCAAATCTTCTTTACTCTTTCCCCGCCACTGACTGAATTTTCCAGCTATCCATATTTTCACTGTTATGCGGTAGGGGGCGCTATTATGCATCTTCTAGTACAGAATCTCTGCATCAAATCACAGGTTTAGAAAAAGTCGAAACAATTGATAGAAGATTGCGTGCACAAATGTAAAACAACACGATCACCAAACATTAAACAGCATATAAATGAAAACTGCCTAACGTTAATGAATGAAATGTGACTCAGATGCCAAAAGCTCGTCAGTTTTTACTTTCAGTTTCTGTAGTGAATCATTGACTTGTGTTTGAGACTTTTTCACTGACAAAATGTCACACAAAGTTTGCACATTGCTTGTGTGATCCACTGGCTCGCCTTCATGATTGCAAAAGTGGCATTTTTCTTTATCAACAAAATGATGGACAATGATTCACATTTTGTGCATGTTTTTTCTCATGATAATAAAATTAAGTAAATTATTAAAGCTGCAGTCCACGATTTTTGGCCCTCTAGCGGTTAATAAACAGAACTGCACGCATCTTGCGGAAGAACATTCTAGCCTGAGCTACTTTTCTCTGTGTATGTCTATGGTGACTCATGCAGTTACTATGATACTCTGCGGCGGGTCCTACCAGTCCGGTCTGAAATAGTCTGAATATAAACACTTATTATAAGTGTACCATAATGATTCAGGGTAAGACAAAAACACGGTTTGGAAAATGGATTCATGCTGTACATTCTCATTATATAATTTTTGAACACAAAAAAAGTTGCGGACAGCAGCTTTAAATAAGTAAATAAACAAGTAGGTAAATAAACAAGCAAAATTAAACTTGTTTGCTTAAAATTTCTGTGAATAATTTACTGATGCAAGTACAACCCAGAGCCATAGAGAGACAGAGTTGCGACAACGGAAGTTCAAAACGCTTAATCGTCACGTGATTCGTGTAGCCTTCAGATAGTTCCAGGAAGTGCTTCGGCGGCAATTCAAAATGATAGGGTTTGAGAGACAGAACCGTGATTTTTGGTAATTTATAGTCAATAAATGCATCGGTTTACAATATTTATATAATACACCGACATGTGAATGTAGTATGCAGAGGTGTAAAAAGTACTCAAAAATGTTACTCAAGTGAAAGTACAAGTACTGAGTGAAAATTTTACTCAATTAAAAGTAAAAGTATCTGTCCAGAATCATACTCAAGTAAAAGTAAAAAAGTACTACATTAAAATTGTACTTGAGTATTAAAAAAGTAAAAGTAACAGCAAGAATGAAAACTAGAGATTCTTGTTTAAGCTTTTAATCTCTAAAAACATGAAGTGAATGAACCACATACAAAGTTTTATCCTCCTTTAGAACTGTTTGTGTTTAATTGTATTTAATTATCAAACTATAAGACTACTACCTAATGAACTACCTGAACTCTTGTTATTTAACAATGCCAAGATAAATTAATTTTTTCATTCGAGGGCACCTTTAAGCAGAAGTTGATTTTCAAAATTGTGAGTGTCAAGCCTAGCTCTTTTGGGGCTAAAAATCAATCCTGCAGTGCCTGAAACAGTGTCTGAAACACAGGCCAGATATCCATCCAACTCTTTGCTGGCTTCATGTGTTGTCTGTTTCAAAGAAGCGAAAAAATCTTCATCATCAGAAGAACTGTTGGCCATGGGTGCTCTTGATTCTGTGGCTGATTTTTGACTTCCTCCATTTTCTTCCACTGACTGTTATACAGTGGGTACGGAAAGTATTCAGACCCCCTTAAATATTTCACTCTTTGTTATATTGCAGCCATTTGCTAAAATCATTTAAGTTCATTTTTTTTCCTCATTAATGTACACACAGCACCCCATATTGACAGAAAAACACAGAATTGTTGACATTTTTGCAGATTTATTAAAAAAGAAAAACTGAAATATCGCATGGTCCTAAGTATTCAGACCCTTTGCTCAGTATTTAGTAGAAGCACCCTTTTGATCTAATACAGCCATGAGTCTTTTTAGGAAAGATGCAACAAGTTTTTCACACCTGGATTTGGGGATCTTCTGCCATTCCTTCTTGCAGATCCTCTCCAGTTCTGTCAGGTTGGATGGTAAACGTTGGTGGACAGCCATTTTTAGGTCTCTCCAGAGATGCTCAATTGGGTTTAAGTCAGGGCTCTGGCTGGGCCATTCAAGAACAGTCACAGAGTTGTTGTGAAGCCGCTCCTTCGTTATTTTAGCTGTGTGCTTAGGGTCATTGTCTTGTTGGAAGGTAAACCTTCGGCCCAGTCTGAGGTCCTGAGCACTCTGGAGAAGGTTTTCGTCCAGGATATCCCTGTACTTGGCCGCATTCATCTTTCCCTCGATTGCAACCAGTCGTCCTGTCCCTGCAGCTGAAAAACACCCCCACAGCATGATGCTGCCACCACCATGCTTCACTGTTGGGACTGTATTGGACAGGTGATGAGCAGTGCCTGGTTTTCTCCACACATACCGCTTAGAATTAAGGCCAAAAAGTTGGTCTCATCAGACCAGAGAATCTTATTTCTCACCATCTTGGCAAACTCCATGCGGGCTTTCATGTGTCTTGCACTGAGGAGAGGCTTCCGTCGGGCCACTCTGCCATAAAGCCCCGACTGGTGGAGGGCTGCAGTGATGGTTGACTTTCTACAACTTTCTCCCATCTCCCGACTGCATCTCTGGAGCTCAGCCACAGTGATCTTTGGGTTCTTCTTTACCTCTCTCACCAAGGCTCTTCTCCCCCGATAGCTCAGTTTGGCCGGACGGCCAGCTCTAGGAAGGGTTCTGGTCGTCCCAAACATCTTCTATTTAAGGATTATGGAGGCCGCTGTGCTCTTAGGAACCTTAAGTGCAGCAGAAATGTTTTTGTAACCTTGGCCAGATCTGTGCCTTGCCACAATTCTGTCTCTGAGCTCTTCAGGCAGTTCCTTTGACCTCATGATTCTCATTTGCTCTGACATGCACTGTGAGCTGTAAGGTCTTATATAGACAGGTGTGTGGCTTTCCTAATCAAGTCCAATCAGTATAATCAAACACAGCTGGACTCAAATGAAGGTGTAGAACCATCTCAAGCATGATCAGAAGAAATGGACAGCACCTGAGTTAAATATATGAGTGTCACAGCAAAGGGTCTGAATACTTAGGACCATGTGATATTTTGTTTTTTCTTTTTTAATAAATCTGCAAAAATGTCAACAATTCTGTGTTTTTCTGTCAATATGGGGTGCTGTGTGTACATTAATGAGGAAAAAAATGAACTTAAATGATTTTAGCAAATGGCTGCAATATAACAAAGAGTGAAAAATTTAAGGGGGTCTGAATACTTTCCGTACCCACTGTAATTTCCAGGTCAACAAAGAGCTTAGAACCCAAGAGGCGACACTCTGATACTTTTTAGGCAACAGTCACTAGATGGCGCTCCGGTAGCGCGGCTACTATTATGGGGTGAAAATATTAACTGGACCATTGAATCCTTCACATCTTATGCACCCAAAATCGCTGAATTTCACTGCCAAATCAGAAGCACAGTAGAACAGTTTTTTAAATTGTCACCAGTAAATTGTATGGCTCCTACAGTAAATGTTGTATTGTCTTATATACGTTTTATTTTACCAGTTGTGGAATCCAACCATTCATCCATCTGAGGTAACGTAGTTAGCCTACTTTATTGAGCATTTTCATTTTATGAAACTTTACACATTTTTTAATAGTAAATTAATAATTAATTAATTTAAGATCATCATGTTTGCAGCGAACAATATATTTCAGACCTAGTGGAGTAATAATAATAATATCTAGATCTGAACTGAAATAAGCTATATTGTACGTTTTAATGGATCACGCTACAAACATAATGATCTTAGGTTCTGCTGTGTCCATTATCGCATAATTCCCACTTTTGGACACTTTTGCTTCAATGGACATTAGACAACACTGCAAAATCAAGCTGTTATATTCATATATTTATTGTCCAACATTCCCAATTTTTCTGATGCATGTCATAATTTCAATTTCATATGTCGGTATTAATTCAGTGTTTATAAGTCTAATACTAATACTAGATCTTTTAAACTGACTGAGAGCAAAAAGTTTTTGTGAAAAAGGTTTTATTTATTTATTTATTTATTTTTAAACAAAGCAGCTGATATTGCCATAGAAACTACTGGACTGCCAAGTCGCCTTCACCCCAAAATGGCAGAAATACAAGGCTGCTGCTGGTGCAGGTGTTGCAATGGAACATTCTGTTGAGTGTTACTTCTTGTTAGTGTATATTTTTTGAGGTCAAGGTGCTGGGCATTGTGGTAATTGATGCAACATGACGTCACTTCCAAAGGACCAATGAACATGTCTGACCAATTTCATGGAATGTGAAAATGAATCTCATTGAATAAATAACCATTAAATTAAACTGGTCATCAGCGCAATTCAATTGGTTTGGTAATAGCAAAAGAAAATAGAATGAAGTGATCTCCAAAAAATAAGTACTTTTTGACTGTAAATAAAATTGTAAGGAGTAAAAAGTACTCTTTTTTCTCAAAAAAATGTAATCAAGTAAAAGTAAAAGTATTGATTTTTAAATGTACTCAAGTAAAGTAAAAATCCCCAAAAATAATACTTAAGTACAGTAATCAAGTAAAATTACTCAAGTACTTTACACCTCTGGTAGTATGTGTATGTAGTTACAGCAATGTTGTTTTTAAAAGATAAAAACCTGCTAATATATGAGGATTAGTGTTTTCAACCAGCGTTGCCTGCCTTGTTAACATATTTCTGGCTAACATTACCTTGTTTAAAGATCGCGTTGCAGTTGTTTTTAAGTATTTTTATGTTTTTAAACTTGTATGTTAGTTAAGGGCAATCATGTCATGTTCACTATGGTTTTACAGGGACAGGAGACATGCAGGTGACAGGTGATTGTCTTAAAAAACCCATTGCAAATAAGTGAAATGTAAAATTTAATGAAGTGAAATTTAATTAATCTTAATGTTTACAATTCTTATGCACCCCATTCACTTATTACTATATACATTCATACACAATATATTCAATTCTAAAATACACACATTGACTTTTGCACTGATTTAATACAATGGATTTATACATTTATAATAAACTACATGTCAAGCATTTCGTCTGTCCTTTCCTACATGTTCTTGTAGTCTCCGCTATGGTTTGCAGTGCTGCATGAGGATGATCCAGTCACTCAGAGAAAGCAATATGAATGCATGGTTTCCCCACTGACACGGAAAGGAGAAAGTTATGTTCTAGTCAACAGGAGCAATCTAAATAGAACTAAAGATTGTGCGCCAAGTTGTGTGTTAATCATATACAGCCAGGTGTATCTGCCTTTTTTTCACAAAAACCAACACTGGGAACTTTTATGTTTATTAAAAATAAGGAGCAAGGAAAAGCTTGCAAAATCCAAGGAGCAGAGACTGGCGGTGACAGCATCATTGCATGGAGTCTTCAGGATCTGAATCCCCTTTGTGCTTGTATTGAAAGCAAGATAAAAGGAAACAAAATGGGAGAAATTAAATACAGTAGTAGTATATAATATACAGTTTTGGTATTTAGTATGATTTCCCATTTAGCCTAGTGTGTGTGTGTGTGTGTGTGTGTGTGTGTATATATATATATATATATATATATATATATATATATATATATATTTGCTGCTTTTAAGCATTGTTTTTTTAATCTCACTTATAAACTTCCCTCTCCCCATCAATCCAAAAATCAGCCTTGCTGACACATAATAGACAGTCAACAGAATCACAATACATTCTTGAATATAAATTCTAAAATAAGGATTTTTTTCTTTATTCCCAGGTGAAAAAAATATTATAGTAATTTATAGTAAATACCATAGTGTTTTTGAACCATACTATAGTAAAGTACTTGAATTAATTTGTTGTGGTAATTCTATAGTTGCTGTGATAATAAAACAACTATAGTAATATAAACAAATTACGTTACCCAATAATGTACTAAGTTTTCTACAACTTTAGGGTATATTATACTACAATATACACTACAGTATACTGTAGTAAAAAACTAAAGTATACTACAGTGTTTATTACAGTTTATCAGTTCACTATATTGCAGACTTGGGTAAAGTTGGTTTTATATTCGCACATTCGAACTTCTGATAAATTCAGACTTTCCAATAAATGTGCAATAAATTAATGTTTGCGAATTTTAAGCAGCGACATGATATTGACAACCAACGATTGTCAACTTCAACATTTTTCACAGTCGATCAAAATAGGCAAGTATTGTTTTAATGGCATATTTACTTGTGAATGTCCACCGAATGTCCAATGTAGTGTGATTAACAAGGCTATTGAATACGGATGTCCGAATGTGCGAATATAAAACCAACTTTACCCAAGTATATTGCAGTATGCTGTAGCATTCATTAACAACGTGTTGTAAATACTATAATATAGTATACTACAATTTACTATAGTATGGTTCAAAAACACAATACTATTTACTATAGTATTTTTTCACCTGGGTTGTACATTTAATAAGGAATAAGGATATTCTCATTTTACCACTTTCACCCACCACAAGCCCCAAAGTTATATTTAACCCCGTTTAGAATCCCTTTTCTCTAATTACACAACGATGAATAAATTGTTTTAATCTATTATCTAATCTACTATCTGATAACATCCCCTGGAACTATTTATTTAGTGAGCAATATCAGCTAGCATGCTTTAATACACAAGTTAATTTGATTCAGATGTCCTGATGATATAAAATCTTATAATTTAAACGGCTTACCTTTTAAAAGTGCATCACAAACGGTCTGTTCTGCTGTAACTCTACGGCGCGGCTGCTACTTCCGGGAACTATTGAGAGGCTCCACGAGCCGCCATTGCTGTAAAAAACCGTTCCATTGGAGTCTATGGAGTTGTCGCAACTCTCTCTCTATATGGCTCTGGTACAACCTAACTCGAGAGTTAAATGTTGCCCATGTATGTACACAATACATTTGTGGCGACCAGGGCGCGAGGCCGGTGACGCGGGAGTTAACGAGCTTCACCTGGGAGGTGCACCGGCCTTGAGTCTCTCACGGAGGAGCTCCGGGAGCATAAAAGGAGGAGCGACGACAGTGAAGGACGAGAGAGGACCAGGCCTGGATATTATTTTATGTTTTATTATGTTTGTGTGGCCGGCAGACGTCCGCGAGGGTCTGCCGGCATTACTTTCGTTTTGTATTTGTTTATTTTATATTAAAGTTTTGTTGAATGTTCGCCGGTTCCCGCCTCCTTCTTCCTGTACATACGAACTGTGAACTGTGTTAAATTCTTCATGGAACATAATGGAAAGAAAGAACTTTTGTTTAGAAACTTACTATAATTTACTACTAAGTAAGTCATTCTTAGTTGATTCCCCTGAAATGTGAAAACACTGACTCTCTGAAAGTATGAAAACATAACTCTGATTGTTTGAGCAGCCCAACCAGCCCAATATACAGTAACACTGAAACAATAATTTTGGGACGGGACTATCATGTGGCCGACCAATGCCAGATGGGTTGACTCTTTGCAGTTTTGTTCAGTGACACTATTGGCATGGAAAGTACATAATTCACCTTTAAAGCCCTTTTAAATATAACAGTGTATACACAACATTAACCGTTTACCACATTTTTACGGTGTGCAAATGAATAACTATACATTTACTATCACTTTCAATAAATAGATACATTTCATAGTATGAGTTGCAACCCACCTCATAATAGAGAACAAGTTTGTCTGGTACTAGATTTCTTGTATCCAATAATCCACAGCCTTTAGAATTAAAAGCGTCATCATCATCATAGAAGCTCCCATCACTAGAGTCCATCCCAGTCTTCTGAGGGATGTCAGAGACATCGAGTTTCTGTTGTAATACCTTGTCCTGAGTGAAGACCAGTTGTTCCATATCAATGAACTGCTTGATTCTTTTCTCCACTTTGGCCTCTTGTTTTGACTGAATGTCATTAATCATTTTCTGAGGAGAGCAATGTACACAGCATATAAAAAAACAACAACTACTACTATTACTACTACTACTACTACTACTAAATAATAATAATAATAATAATAATAATAATTTGTACTTACAGATACAATGCATCTCAGTTGAGGGTACTGGTCAAAAGATAAATAACATATCTCTCTGAACACTTTCTGAATAATCTCTGAAAATAAAATATTAGTTTATGACAAGAAGGAAAATTATTTAAAACAAAAATGATAAAACTTAATCTTAAAGGGTTAGTTCACCCCAAAATGAAAATTTTGTCATATTCACCCTCATGTTGTTCCAAACCCGTAAGACCTTTGTTCATCTTCGGAACACAATTTAAGGTATATTTGATAAAATCTGTGAGCTTTATGGCCTAATACTTACGATACTTTTTGTGTGCGAAAACCAAACAAAAATAATGACTTCATTCAACAATTTCTTCTCTTCCATGTCTGTCTCCTACACTATTGACATAGTAAACACAGTGCATTATTGTGTGTGCTGCTGATGCAGGAGCTGGCCAATAATGAGCCAACGTTCTGACGTAGACCACGGAAGCGCTGCACTGTGTTTACTATGTCAACAGCGTAGGAGACAGACAC
Organism: Megalobrama amblycephala; assembly: GCF_018812025.1. NCBI lineage: Eukaryota > Metazoa > Chordata > Actinopteri > Cypriniformes > Xenocyprididae > Megalobrama > Megalobrama amblycephala. The sequence goes on along the minus strand of NC_063059.1, from coordinate 5,145,051 downwards.
GGAATAAAAGAAATTGTTCAATAAAGTAGTTATTTTTGTAGTTATTTGCACACAAAATTATTCTCATCACTTAGTAATATTAAGGTTAAACCCCTTTAGCCACATGGACTATTTTAACAGTGTCTTTACTACCTTTATAGACCTTGAAAGTGGTAATAACGTTGCAGTCTATTGAAAGCTCTCCGTTTTCATCAAAAATATCTTAATTTGTGTTACGAAGATGAATGAAGGTCTTACGGGTTTGGAACAACATGAGGGTGAGTAATTAATGACAGAATTAAAATTTTGGGTGAACTATCCCTTTAAGATTGTTAATAATGTTAAGATTGTTTTATGATTTAAGATTGATTATGTTTTTGATGATTGTTTATCAAAGTTCTGAACCTTCTACCTACTTTGAAGTGCAATGAAAAAAAACATTTATTGCTAATAATGGCTGACTATAATGTATATTTAAAATATACACACTAACCTCGTACATGCTTCAGTGTTTTCATCGCTGGCTCTTGAAGGGCTGCCACATGGTCTTTGATGACACATTCAAATTCACAGTAATCACTGAATGCAAGCAATTCTCTGCCACGATGCATCTCATTATACTTACCTATCATTTCATTCACTCTTGCTGTGACTACATTTGTGATAACAAAAAGAGAAGGTCCGGTTAAGGGATTTTGGTACAGTCCTGCAAAAGTCACATGGTTTTAACATCTTGACTCACATGATATTTCAGTGCCTCTTAGGTACATGTCCCATTTCTTGAACTCAGGACGTAGAAGTGCATGAATGTTTTTCTCTTTTGAATGTCCTGTTCTACTCAGTTCATTTATTTGATTGCTGAAGTCCATTATTATCTATATAGGAAGAAGAATCAATTAGAGAAAAATGGCAGAATTATTTATTGGATACATATGGATATATATGTGCTTCATTCTTAAAGCTTTTACCTCACTGAGAAAAGGTCCCATCAGCTCTTCTTCAAGAGGTGGACCCTTTTCATATTTTTTAAGCTCCCTTTGCACACTGAGTAGTTTAGTCTGAATCTGTTCAGTCAAGTAGGGTAGTGATATCTGTGGCCATAAAAAAATAATTGTAAATTAGTTGGCCAATTTAAAGTATTATTTAACCCTTCAATTGAACTAATTAACTGTGAGAACTTATGACACACTAAAAATAAAAAAAATCTTTGTCCTTATGGAGTTAAACCAAGAAAAGTATAATCTTTTTTTTTTTTTTTTTTTTTTTTTTTTGCTTGCCTTAATATGGTCAGCCAGTTCTTTAGTCAGGTTGTCAGCCAGGCATTGCGTAGATGCTTTACCGTCAGTTAGGAGAGAGCTGTCAAAAATAAATCAATAAATAAAATTATATATATGGCATAGTCAGGCTATGTTTGATTTGGCTTAGTAATTGCCCATATGGTTTATGTTGCCCTCACGCTACACATAAAAGCAAAGCTAGCATGAGATTATGTGTTGTGTTCATGAGTGAATTGTATTGTGACTACTATTTTGAAAAGGAAGTCTGACCTGTTGTGTAATGACATAATGTGTGTGACAAGGGAAATGATGAGTAAACAAGATGGATGAAGTTCGTTACTCCTGTCTCGTGTGTTGCTTTGCTTAATAACTCCTGACAGATAACACAAATTAGCGATGAGGATTAGCCATTATTGTTGGTCACGAAGATGGCTTCTGCTAACGTGCCTCTCCCGTGTTATCGAAGCTACAGGGGATTCCTGGCCAGATAAAAGACAGAAAGCTGTATAGCTTTACTAACTTGGCATACAGGAACAACAAATTTTCTACTCAGTGCCTAACAAAGTTACAACGTATAAGGATGCAGAGGATGCATTAAAAGCCTACTTTGTCCACGGCTTCCATAAACGCTGTCTGGTGCCTCACAAAACAGATTTACAGAATGATTTGCTTTGTTGCAAAGAGCTTGTTGTTTCATGTGAGCTCCGGTACTGACAAATTGATTCAAGGTCATTTAATAGAAAATGTGCTTAGCCCACGAATATTGTGAGAGACTTTTACTAGAAACTAATCCTACACCGGACAGAGCTGTTTCGATAACATGTCTGATCGAATCTGCTGCTGATCAGGCTAAATCCATTTCAAATTCCAGACAAGTTACCACCCCATACAAGCACACTGAAATGCAGAACAATGGGCAAAATGTCACATGCACATCTTAAATCTTTCGTTGTGCATTGGAGCCACATTTAGCTACTAACTTCTCGGCTGCAACTGCATCATGAAGGAAGCGTAAAAAGTTTGGACATAACGCTAAAGTATTTGATTGCACTGCGTGTTTGTGTGAATATGAGGCAAGACGGACATTGTGACAATATTTTCGTGTGTATTTGACCGTAAGCGAAACAAGCCATGAAAAAGAGCCTAAATTCAGACCAACTTTTCTTATGATTCACATTTTTATTTTATTTTTATTTTTTATTTTATTGTTTGAAGGAGTTTTTAGACGGCACCCCTGCTCTCGCCAGACGGCACTCTGGTTGGGAAACGCTGGTGTAGATGACAGCTCTCTCGCAGTAGCGCTATAGTCTCAAGTCAAACCACTCAAAGTAAAGCTATATATTACAAGATTTTATCTCTTTCCATGATTTTATCATTGGTTTAAGTAATTACAGATACTTTTGTTACATTTTTTTTAATCTAATTTTTGAGAATAATTAAATTGTGGTGCTTTTATTAGTTGAAAAAACATATTCTTCACTACATTTATTTTTCTCTGGCAGTTTATGTGCCATAAAAGCTGATGACCTCTTCATAGACCCTGAATCGAGTGGCCATCCAGAAACTCTCCCCAGGGAAGCATCTGTCATAAGCGTTTTGCGATGACAAGGCACCCCCAGCATAGACCACTGGGACAAGAACCAAGGCTTCTTCCACATCACTAGGGCACGAAGGCATCTTCACGTAACCCTGATGATGCAAAATGGGTTGCCCCTGGAGAAAATCTACTTGGACTTTAGCCACCACTGCAATGGCATCATGTACAGAAGGCCAAAAGGAATTATGTTGAATGCAGCTCCCATGAGCCCCATCAGTCTCTGAAACTGTTTCACATTGACAGCGTGGTTTAGCCTGGCCTTGCCTACAGCTGAGAGAATCACCTTGATATGAAGAGGAGACAGATATATGTGCATTATAGTCGAGTCCCAAACTACTCCTAGATAGGTGGTCCTCTGTAATGGAGAAAGCACACTCATCATGGAGATCACTCTTAACCCCAAGCACCTTATGTGGGCGAGGACGACGTCTCAATGCCAAACCGCCATTTCCTCGAACTGAGCAAGAATCAGCCAGTCATCGATATAATTGAGTACACAAATGCCCTGGAGTCACATCAGAGTCAGAGTTGCATCCATTTGTGAAGGTACGAGGTGACAAGGCTTAGCCGAATGGAAGAACCCGATACTGGTAAGCTTCATCCCCAAAGCAAACCTGAGGGTCTTCCTATTCTGAGGAGGGGTGGATATGTGGAAGTAAGCATCGTTTAGATCTATTGTGGAAAAACCAGTCCTCAGAACTGATTTGAGTTAGGATAAGCTTCAGTGTTAACATCTTGAACCTGTACGTCCTCAGAGTATGGATCAGATGATGCAGATCTAAAATGGGATTGCAACCCCACAATCTTCTTTGGAACTATGAAGTACCAGCTGTAAAACCCAAAGTTTCTCTTGGGAAGAAGAACACGTTCTATGGCCTCTTTAGCCAAAAAAGACTGCATTTCCTGCTTGGGACTGACCACCATGGACAGTACCCCGATGAAGCGAGGTGGACGAAAACCAAACTGAATTCTGCAGGACCCATTAAAGACCTCCTGTGGTGAAAATCACGTTTTAAATGTTGTTTATATGCCTATGTAATGTTTTTAATATTCTTTAAGACAAACCATGTGCAAATTCATAAGTCAGCACCATTGCTGAGTATTTTAAGTTTGAAACTGCAGTAAACCAAAGAGTCTAAAACCTGTGGTTTGAAATCGTGGGTGTTTGTGACGTCACAGACTACCTTGTAACCAATCACAACAACGTGCCAGCAGGCTTTAGCATATCATTACCTATGACTGCTCTGAAGCAGGAAAGTCTCGAGAGAAGCCAGGCTATCCCGGTATATATTCTGTTGATATGAAAAATTGTGTAGATTTATCAATATAGCAGTCTATTATGTTGTTATGATGAACTATATGCCTTTCTCTGACGTTCTGAGTTGTTCAAAGGATTTGTAGAGATACTGATTGTTAGAAGGCTGTCTGACACTGTCTGAGATGAAGAACAGGAATGGTGTGTGTAACATTAGCAACACATTATTAGCTGTTTGATAACGTAGTCAAGCAAAAGGCTAATCATATTAATTCATTAATTAATGACAGAACCGTCGCAAGGGCTGTGCCAAGTGTGCGAGCGCATAGGGGCTCACGCCAAAGTAAAGTGACAGCTGACTTGAAGTAAAGCCAATAAAGTTCATGATTTTGTCTTTCGAAATATTTTAATACTATAAACATAGCTAAAACAATATTGCTCTGAGCATGTGCGTGTGACCGTGATTCATGTGCATATGTCAGTCAGTGTGGCATCTCACGTCAAGTTCTGAGAGAGCTATTATAAATTCTGATTTTGGCCGCCTCTAATATGGATCAAACCACAGATATTAGTCTACCTGATAACTTCAAGTAAATCCGCTGGAAATCCGCGCTCATTCAAGGATGTTCATTTATTTCATGAATGGAGAAGGCACGGACGCCTGCAGGATTTCATCTGAATGTTTTTTTTAAATCTGAAAACTCCTAAAAGCAACGAAATTGTCAAACATCCATTTAGCGCATGTTCACAGAGGAAAACGGCTGCTTGTTCTCTCGATACTGTCTGTTTTACTGAGAAATTGCTTCAGGTGATTCAGTGAAAGAGCAGTCTAAACTAATGCAGGTGGATTCAGAGCGTTTTGCAAAGGCGTTTTACCAATTCATAATTTAAAACACAATTTAAGCGTCAGAAATTAAACTGAATATACAAAGCGAAGCAAGCTTTTTCACAACACAAACAACAAATTGCTCTTCACTATAGCAACTCTCCGAGCTGGTGCGAGCGAGTGGAGGCGGGGTTAATTTGCATATTCATTGCGTATTCGATCTGTGTTTATTAAATGAGGTAAGGGTGTAGAGTTACATTCAAGCTATTTTAAGGCATGAAGAATTTTTTTTTTTAAATATGTAATTTTAGTGGTCAAAGATGAGTTATAAGGGATAAAATAATTGACAACAGGGGGACTTTAAGAAACATTTAGCAGAAGTTTACATGCTGCCAGATTCTCTGCCAAAGGAAACAGCCTCTTGAGGCTGACCTCTGGTGCATTTTGAATAGTATGTCCGATACCCTGACTGGCATACGGATGACTGGCAGGGAACAGCCGAATACACTATTCCAATACCCTCCTTGCAGGGGGCAAGCCTCCCAGTGCTGCAACATTCCCAGGTGGACACTGATCAATGAGCTCGATGGAAACAGCTGTGCCCCAAGGCACCAAAGGTGGCGGGGAAAGCAGAATGATTTCCTGAGGGCACCAAGAAGAAGTGGGCACACTTAAAGCCTGAGCCTTCTGGCACCAGGACCTCTTTCCCAAAGCCTTCTTTAAGAGGATAACGGTCCTCAGATCTGGCCTCCCCTGAGAAGACTTCAGTTGAAATTGGCACAGCTCCCGGCATGGCTGCCCTCCCGAGAAGACTTTAGTTGACATCGGCACGGCTCCTCGGCGCGGAAGAATACTTCTGATATTGCCTATTCAGTGAGCTCATACTGGGCTGGGGCTACTCCTTAGATTTACTCCTTACAGTCAGGAGAGGGATAAACTTTTGAAAAGGTGGCAGGCCTATTTCTTTGCCTCCTGAAACCTCTCAACGACAGTGTTTACCTGTCTACCCCTGGCAAAAATACAAATAAAAAATACAAATTTGCTTTCTCCAGACTGTTTTCATCCAATTGGCCTTTCACTGATAAAATGGTGTGTGTGATGACGTCATCCCTAAAAAACACACTGTCACATAAGTTTTGTTGTATCACTAAAAAAATCTGCCCTCTAGTCATTTTACATACATCATTTCATCTATATCACAAATTATATAGTATCTTTCGTATCCTAAATATTTCTAGAATGCAGAGAGTAATGAGACAATTGGAATTTGCCAGTTTACTGCTTACTATTTTCACAAATAATGAGCCTTTTACTAAATTAGGAAATATTAGGAATTCAAAAATCATGGGGAAGAGGGACAGCTTGTCTGACTGGACTGCATGTAACTGCCACAAGACAGCTCATTTGTTCTGTATGCAAAATTTTAGTGTCCATAAAAAGATTAGTATACAGTGAAATATTTAGTCATATAGCAACAATATTTAACATAAGTCTTGAACATTCAGTCAAGCCAGTCGCAGTTTTACGTGGCCTAGAACTGTTACGGATCCCTTGTTTCCCTGGACTCCATATCCCAAGATCCTCCTGTTCTCCTCACCTGCACTCACTTCCCTTGTCAGTTCCTCTTCATCACGGATCACCTGCACCTGGACTCTATTGTCAGCACTCCTATATATTGCACTCACTCCCTGCACTCCTTGTCCGTTCTCTGTTGTGTTAACGTGTATGTTTGGTGTTCCTGCCTTGGTTTATTCTAGTAAAAGTATATGTATTGTGGAAATCCGTATCTGCCTCGTCTCTCTACACCAGTACCGTAACAGAAGAACGGACCAAAGAACGACCGGATTTTCCACAGAAAAAAAAAAAAAAAAAAAAAGAAAAAAAAATGGAGACTTTCACCGGCTCCCTGGATTCAGCTCCTCCAACGCCTCTCACCCTGACAGCCAGCGAACGCCTTATCGGGCTCCTGCAGGTAGGTCGTTCGCTGGAGAGGTATGTGGAGGAGTTCGTAGAGCTCGCTTATGTGTCTGACTGGCCTGTAGCAGTTTTGATCTCCCTGTTTCTGGATGGACTAGATGATGACACCATCCGTTTTTAGTGAACCCGATTATCGTTTCTCCTTAAGCGAAACCATAAATTCCATTTTATGGTTAAATGATTCCAAATTTATCGTGGATTGGGTTCAGGATGGGTGTCTGTCTCTAGTCCATCCAGAGACACGGTTGGCCGGGCCAGTCAGTCAACCTCCGGCTTCCTCCGCATACCTTTCCAGCGAACTCCCTGCCTGCCCCATGCTGGACCCACATGCCTCTACTGGGCCCAGTAAGCGGAGGAGGAGGAAGAAAGCGGCTCCAGTCTCTCCAGAGCCCGCTCCAGTCTCTCCAGAGCCCGCTCCAGTATCTCCAGAGCCCGCTCCAGTCTCTCCAGAGCCCGCTCCAGTCTCTCCAGAGCCCGCTCCAGTCTCTCCAGAGCCCGCTCCAGTCTCTCCAGAGCCCGCTCCAGTGTTTCCAGAGCCCGCTCCAGTGTCTCCAGAGCCCGCTCCAGTATCTCCAGAGCCCGCTCCAGTATCTCCAGAGCCCGCTCCAGTATCTCCAGAGCCCGTTCCAGTGTTTCCAGAGCCCGCTCCAGTGTCTCCAGAGCCCGCTCCAGTGTCTCCAGAGCCCGCTCCAGTATCTCCAGAGCCCGCTCCAGTATCTCCAGAGCCCGCTCCAGTATCTCCAGAGCCCGCTCCAGTATCTCCAGAGCCTGCTCCAACCCTGTGCGAGCCACCAAGTGAGGTGGCCTGGCTTATAGACTTTTGGACAGAGCCAAGTTCTCCAGTCTCCGCCGAGCCAAGTTCTCCAGTCTCCGCCGAGCCAAGTTCTCCAGTCTCCGCCGAGCCAAGTTCTCCAGTCTCCGCCGAGCCAAGTTCTCCAGTCTCCGCAGAGCCAAGTTCTCCAGTCTCCGCAGAGCCAAGTTCTCCAGTCTCCGCAGAGCCAAGTTCTCCAGTCTCCGCAGAGCCAAGTTCTCCAGTCTCCGCAGAGCCAAGTTCTCCAGTCTCCGCAGAGCCAAGTTCTCCAGTCTCCGCAGAGCCAAGTTCTCCAGTCTCCGCAGAGCCAAGTTCTCCAGTCTCCGCAGAGCCAAGTTCTCCAGTCTCCGCAGAGCCAAGTTCTCCAGTCTCCGCAGAGCCAAGTTCTCCAGTCTCCGCCGCCGAGCAAGCAGCGCCAGTCTCCGCCGCCGAGCAAGCAGCGCCAGTCTCCGCCTCCGAGCAAGCAGCGCCAGTCTCCGCCTCCGAGCAAGCAGCGCCAGTCTCCGCCTCCGAGCAAGCAGCGCCAGTCTCCGCCGCCGAGCAAGCAGCGCCAGTCTCCGCCGCCGAGCAAGCAGCGCCAGTCTCCGCCGCCGAGCCCTCTGCTCCAATTATGAACTTTGCAAAGACTATTTTCCCTCCCTGCCTCCCTCTCCCGCCTCCTCCCACTAATGTACTCACTGCACCTCCACCTCAAGCCCCTTCGCCCAGATCTCCACCTCAGACCTCTGGGCGATTACCTTCACCCTGGCTCCAACCTCCCTCGTCTCCACCGTTGTCCATCAGTCCTCCAGCCTCACAAAGTCTCCATCCTGCCCCCGTTCACACCTTGGTCCCTCGTCAGCCTGCCCTCCCCTCTGGACTGCACTCCTCCGTCTCCGCTCCGTCCCTCCGTCCCTCGTTTCCAGTTGGCTTCCTCACTCCCCCTGGTGTTCACTCTGTTGTCTGTCGTCTGTGTTCAACTGCGGCCTTCTGGAGCCCCGGTTGCGCTTCGGTCGGCGGAGCCGCTGGTTCCGCCATCTCCCGCCGGTCCTTCAGCGCCGCCTGGGCTCGGCGACAATTCGGCTTCGGCTCCTGACCCGCCATGGCTGCCCGCTGCACCTGACCCGCCATGTCTGCCCGCTGCACCTGACCCGCCATGTCTGCCCGCTACATGTCTGCCCGCTGCACCTGACCCGCCATGGCTGCCCGCTGCACCTGACCTGCCATGGCTGCCCACGGTTCCTGACCCGCCATGGCTGCCCACGGCTCCTGACCCGCCATGGTGTTTGAGCCTGCCCTGGAGACCTCCACTCCAGTCTACTCCTCCCCTTGCTCCGGTTTGAGGTCTCCAGGGCGCCCGCCCCCCTCCCGGTTGTTACATCTACGGCGCGAGGACGCGCCTACCGGGAGGGGGAGGTACTGTTACGGATCCCTTGTTTCCCTGGACTCCATATCCCAAGATCCTCCTGTTCTCCTCACCTGCACTCACTTCCCTTGTCAGTTCCTCTTCATCACGGATCACCTGCACCTGGACTCTATTGTCAGCACTCCTATATATTGCACTCACTCCCTGCACTCCTTGTCCGTTCTCTGTTGTGTTAACGTGTATGTTTGGTGTTCCTGCCTTGGTTTATTCTAGTAAAAGTATATGTATTGTGGAAATCCGTATCTGCCTCGTCTCTCTACACCAGTACCGTAACAAGAACACCTATTTTCAGATCATTCAAACCAAAAAAGCTATTTATTCTGGTTTCAGAGTTCAATAACATCAAATCACTCTTCAGAGACAGATGCTGCTTTCATTTTTATAGGCCTATATATATAACTTTTTTTAAATGGTCTATAGCAATGGTTTTCAACCTGTGGACCGTGGCCCACTAGGGGGCCTCAGTGATCTTCCAGAGGGGTCACAAGATAACTTAAAATTAAAGCTGTAGTCTGTAAGTTTTACCTCTTTGTCACCATCTCTGTTCGAAACCTGCAATTGCAGTTATTTGGGTAATTATCATCTTTATGTGGGTTGTGCATCAGCACGGCTCCTCAGCGTGGATGAATCTAATGTTTTGAGGAGAATGTGTGGCTGTCACTCATCACACTGGTGGATACTGTACAGGTACTTCGGAATCAATTGTAGTCTTGGAAGTATGACCAAAATAAGAATTTTGACCAGAGAATGTCTTCTGAACAAGTAAGTAACAAATCTGCCACATTTGTTCTGACCAACCGAGAAAATAAAAGCATTACAATAAATCACGCTAGCAATGGTGATTAAATCTAACGATCGCTTAGCTCTTATTACATCAAAAATGACGCAAAGATGAACGGCGGCATGCTCCAATTTCCCGCGGAAACCCACCAGCACCACCCGAATTAGAAAACATTATTACGAGCTTAACATTGTGAATGGGGTTAAGGTAGGGAGATAGTTTTGAACACTGGCTGGTTATGTACTTGTTTAAAAATTGAATTTGGATAATTTTTAACCAAAAAAAGTTACGGACGGCAGCTTTAATTTAAATATACAGTGCACAGCATAAATGAGTACACCCCCTCTGAACAAATACAAAAGATGTATTTTCTTTATGATCACTAATACAATTCATGGAAAGATGGCAAAACTAAAATGTATTAAACATATACATCATAAAAACTGAGAAATGAGCAACACCATAACATTTTGGATGCTGTTAGATTCAAAATGATTGATTTGGTCTCATGAGACCAGAGTATTGATTCCCAGAATCTATATTTTGTAAATATGGGCTTTGGAAATGGCTAACTGACTTTATTGTGCTTTGGCTACAGTAGGTAGTTCCAGTGAGAACAACAACCATGCAAGTCATTTCTGCAGGCTGCATCTTACTCTGTGAGATGAACAGTGACTCTTTTCATAGCTGTTGCTGGCTCTGAGACACTCGCTTGATATTTCTCATGCTCTTTGTCTAGCAAAAAAAGAAAAAAAAAAAAAAAAATCCCTCATCACTAAATGAAAGCTTAAAATGAAGGCCTGATTATTTCAGGGGGCTTGTCACAAGTCCATTGTTTTTGAATTGCTGTGTTACTTTTGCTATATTTTCACACTTAAAACAATGATTTGGTAATCCTCTTGTACCACTGTCCTCTTTTGTGCTAAGAAATGAGTCTCCTGACAATTCTCTCCCAAGTGGTCCCATTGTTGTCAGCATTAAGTCTGAGAATGATTCAGTGGGCTGTATAACACATTTAATTTTCAAGAAATTACTTCTCTTTAAATGTTTCGGTTCAACATACTTACCTGTTGATCAAACATTGCCTTAAACTTACACCAGAACATTTTTATTTTGTTTTATTTAGTGACTTTTAGGAGGGTGTACTCATTTTTGCTACACAACATTTTATTACCTTGATAAGAGAATCTTATTTTCCTGAATAATTTTGACATGCTTCTTTGGTAATTGATTAAGCAGACTTGCTGGAACATTATATCTCTAAAGAACCCTAACACGTCTTCTAAGTAATTGAGTAATTGCTGACTTTCAGAAGTTTCAGACGGGGTGTACTCATTTATGCTGTGCACTGTATGAATATAATTCATAAATATTATTATTAATATGTTGAATTAAAAAAAAAAAAAGATAAATTAATTAAAATAAATATTAAAACAAAGCACCACCTCTTTCGTACATATCAACCCAAACTGTTTATCATCGCGCTGTGAAATACAGACTGAATGGTGGCTCAAAACAACCGCTTCATGAACATAGAGTATGCAAACTACATCTCTCAGACTATATTATCCAAACATAGACATGATTGCTTGTTCTGACAGAGGAACTGTTCACTAATGGCATCCACCGGCCATCCACACATTCAGAATGCGCTGACTCTTATGTAGATTAGTGTTTAAACATGAGGTATAATCAGTGGCGTAGTGTAACAAAGTAATAATACTTCATTACAGTACTTAAGTATTTTTTGGGAGAATCTGTACTTGAGTTTTTATATTTCTGTCAACTTTTACTCCACTACATTTCCTAAATAAAATGTATACTTTTACTCCGATACATTTCCCCAAAGCATCTTCGTTACTTACTACAAAATAAAGTCGGAAGAACACAGACTGCAAGCAAGCTTGTGCAAACAAGTGCTCGCACAACCGCGGTTGATTTCATTTTCCGGGTTGCGTCCATTGCTGGAGTGGCTGAGAGGAGTGCGCTGTCATTATATGGTACGAGAGCACAGTGCGGGGGACACTTCAAAAAAGGATTTAAAACACAGACAACAAAGCGGTATGTTATACAGTAGCCTACATGAATCAAGTAAAGTAATTAGTTTGTTGACTAGATGCTGCATTAGTGTATAACAGCAGTAGCCTATGTTTGCCGTCAAGGCTGAGAGGATGCTAAACCTCAAGCCATTAAAACAATGTGACAAAAAACACGCAAATCTGACCCAACTGTTTAATTTCGTGATCATATCCATTCGTTCGATTTTATGCATTCGTTATCCAGCGAATTTGATATTTAAACTGTATCCTCATCATGGAGCCGACAGAAACATAAATCACAAATGCATTCGATTTCAGTTCTTTTTTAAAAGGCACTTTAACACATATTTCGATTACATAATCATCAAGTGTTCTAAAATAGAGGCAAATAATGTGTGAAAGTATACTATGCTGTGCCTTTGTGGGTAAAATTGGCAATTTTAAGCATGATAGTTTGGATTTATATGAAATAGCTACACTTTACAATAAGAGTCGATTTGTAACATTAAATAAGGTTAATAAAAGCATATTGTCTCTTAAATTAGTTAATGCACTATGAATTGACATGATCAAGGTATAATTAATAGTATTTTTATATATTTAAAACTTACAATAAACATTTTGCCATTTTTTTTTAATTCAAAGAAAACAAAATGTACATTTACTTGTACTTTTACTTCCAATACTGAAGTACATTTAATATCAAAAAAATACTTTTCATACTTAAGTACAAAAAATATCACATACTTTAAAACTTTTACTCAAGTAATATTCTTAACAGTGACTTTGACTGTTTAACTTTAAGTTTTCATGGAATGGCTATCCACCACTGGGTATAATTCATTTTGGGTATATCAAACAGGCATTCTTTGGTCTTATTAATCTACTACTTGTTCCAAAGCAAATTGATTTGGCTAAGGGAAAATTTTATAATTTCTTCTTTTGTACTTTTGACTGAACTGTTTGCTTGTGTTTATTTCCTATTTTACAAACTTCTAATACTTTTATAAAGGCTAATACTTTTTATTTAAATTATTTTTCAATAAACAATATTTTATATAAATAAAATGCCGTATTTGATGACACATTAGTGACTGTGATTTCGACTTTAGTGAAAGTTACATTATTGCACCATTAGTTGGCGGCAAAGACAGTCTTTATGAGTGAATCAGTAGCAAAGACTTTGGACATTATTTTTACTTTTAACACCACCTTATAAGACGCAACCGACAACCCAGCCAGCACACCAATGTGGGGCCAAATGGGTTTGACCTGGGCTAACTGGGGCCCAGCCAGTTTTGTCCTCAGTTTCCATGTACATGGGTTAGCCCAGATAAAATGAAAACTAACTGTGCACACTATAGGTTGCAGCAATCGCAGATTTACAGTTATATTATGGATTCAATAATTACCTGAAATAACGGTGGTTCCTAAAAAACTTCTTTTCCATCTCCATGGCTTCACCAAGAGAGATTTTGTTATTGATGTCACTCTGACCACGGCATCGCACAATAATGTAGCCCTTGCTGAGAGGAATGACTTTGCCCTGGACAATGTTCAAAACATCAATCTCAGCTCCTCTGTCAATAAGGTCTGGTTTTGTGAGAATTGCTAACCCATGCATTCAAAAAAAAAAAAAAAAAGAGAGATAAAAGTTAGGATAAGTATGAATCATGATGCTACAGGTAGGCCTAAAAAGATATATTATAGAAAAAAAAAGTTGGCAAACCAAGAGTTCTGTATCCCTCGGGGTCTACATCTCGTGCCATTCTTAGTGCTTCTGTTGTTGCTATGTCAACATTGCAGGGAACAACAGCTAAAATGATGGTTTCACTTTTGGCAATATATTTCAGTATCAAGTTTTTGATCTAAAAAATAAAAGATAAAATGTGAGAATCCATGAAACACCATAGAACCCCATTATATTAAAAAAAAAAAAAAAAAAAAAAAAATATATATATATATATATATATATATATATATATATATATAAATCCAACAATTTGGAATGACATGCATAGATGAATTGTATATTAATGTTTATGATGAATTATGAATATGTATTATGATTTTTTTTATATCTCTTTTAGCTCATGTTGACTTTAAATTCCATCTGTCAGCTACAAATAGACTACACAGGGCATGAAAACAAGTGTTGATTGGATTCACTGACTTCAAACTGAATGCAACGTATATGTTTGCATGTGCACATTCCAGCTTAAATGCCTGGTAACAAAAATGTTTAAGTATTAACATGCTTTCAAACAGCCATTTAGATTTTTGTGTAAACAAGATATTTGCTCACCTGATCACCAATATCCTCAGGTTGATCATGTACAGGTACACGGGTTATACCAGGTAGATCAATCAGAGTGAGGTCACACACATCGGGAGATGAAATTTCCAAAGTAATGAGTTCATCACAGATTCCAACTGTATTTCCAGCAAGCTCATTTTGAGCTGTTGAATACACATGCAAGGTTTTCAACAGACACACAAAAGCCTAAACCTTATCAATTCCACCTCTGTACTGTAGGGATATGTGCCATTCACAAATGAATAGAGAATACCATTTAAATAATTAATAGTTTTAATGCATTTTAAATATTATTACAATTTAAACTAATATATTTTAAAATTTAATTTATTTCTGTGATATTAAAACAGAATTTACAGCAGTGTCAATTTAAAATAGTTATTTTAATTTGTAATAATATTTCACAATTTTTATTGTTTTTACTGTATTTTTGATCAAACAAATGCAGTCTTGGTAAGTTCTTGGGGACTTCTTTCAGAAACATTAATAAATAAATAAATAATATAAATACATTTGAAACCTTTGACCATTGTTACATTTCTTTGAATTTATACCTCTTCAACATAGTTACTGTTGAGTGGCTAATTTAATTCATGTTCATCAATACAAAAGGGAACCAGAAAATCTGGAATTCTTAATTTTTCACAGCCCTGTTGGACACAAGCAGAATATTATATCACATTGTACAAATTTATATAAAAACACCTCATTATACAATAGTTCGGTTTCTCATGAATTTAGGATGGGTTATCTTTAAAGTGGAAATGAAGCTGTCCATCACGTTAACATTAGTAAATGGATTTCCACTGTAAACAAAAATCATATAACAAACATAATAAACGTAACCATTTAAAAGAAAAACAGGTGTTTGTTATAGTTTTTGTAGCAAGAGCGCTACCATCTTGCAATAATACAACCTGTGATGTCACGAGGTTGGTTGTCTTTTCTGAGTTTAACAGATACAATGGTAGAGAGACAGTTAAAGACAGACAGTGGAGGACAGACAGTGAAAGATGGAAACTGAACAGCCACATGGCATCAGAAGAAAAAAGGGAGGCCGATATTGCATTGCTCCTGGGTGTAAAAATTAATTTTACAATGCTAATGCAAAGGAAACGTGCAACTGCAGTTGAAATGGAGAACAGTACTGCTTCACTTCCTGATACACATTCAGACACAAATGCCCACTGCCTCGAGATTTCCATAGTTATAGTTGGATATAAAATATGTTGGCAAAATGTCATTCTACAACATACATCAAATATTAAATATTTTTTACCATGACCCCACGTTTACCAATCAGGACTCCATACTTTGGATAATCTCCAAAATTATCCCTAATCCCATCATCTTCATTGCCATCAATCATTTTTCATTTTTTCCCATCTTTTTACTTTTTTTAATTGATTGATTTTTAACCAACTTTTCCTTCACTGCTGGAGTCCTGAGTTGTTTTTTTTATTTTTATATATATATAATTTTTATCAGCCCAGAAATGCCTTGCAAATAGCACTGGAGCCTTCTGTTGGTCATCTGCTCGGTTACAGATATTATGAGTTTATCAATTGCTAGTAACGATTACAACAACTAAGTAGAAAAATCAAAGACCAGAATTGGAAATATAATAATCTTAGAAATCCATTTACTAATTAATGTTAACTTGACTGACTGCTTCATTTCCACGTTAAGGGTTTTTGTCCATACTCACCTTTTCTAACAAGGTTATCCACTTTTAATGGGTCATAAAAGGTCTCTTTGTGACCACTGTAAGAAATGGTCGCTGACCACGGTCCAGTTGTGGTCTTCCTCAATTTCAACTCAAGAGGACAACGAGTGACAATACCTTAAAAAAAATAAATAAATAAAAGCGCAAAGTTTTTCTCTGTACAAATATGCATAAGTGGGGCTGGGTAATATGACGATGTCAATTGATATAGGTTTTTCTATATAGTTTCTCTGCATGTAAATATATTTGTGCAGCACAGAACTGCTTAAACACGACAGAGCAGCAACAAACATGGATAAATGAAAAGAAAGAATGGGACGTGCTTGAAATTATCATTATACTGGATCTATGGGGATTGGGGTATCGTGTATGTTGTGTTGGAAGGCCATAAATAGACACCGGAAAAGCTGGTCAGGTTCTGAAGGAAGACACTTCAGGCATGAAAGAAGTTTGGCAAGATGATGCAGCACTCTGATACCTAGACCACCAAACTGTGTGCCTCATAGGCCAAAGAGATTGCATCCACAATCCAGTAAGATAAATACTGTTTAGAAATGGCAGAACCCATGTCTTTGCCTTCAAAACAGACCAATAATTGTTCAGATTTATGCCATGAACTTGAGAAGGCCTTAAGGATGACCAGATAAAACTTTAACAAGTCCAGGACCAGTCTAAAGCCTTGGGTATACTTTTTTATGTACGCGCACAGTCAAATGCACAATAACTTTTTTTTTTTTTTTGACTACCTTGTGTATTGACGTCCCCAGGGCACGGTTGCCACCTTGTGGATAAACTAATTACTGCACAAAAAAATAAAAAATTAAATGTGCATGTGCGACCTGTACATACAAGTAGGCACGGTTACAAAAATCTGAAGGTGTGCTTACAGTTCACACATACTCTTCTGATGACGAAATTCACGTCACGCGTACGACCAACGTTACGCATAAATTTGAACTATGCTTTGGGCTTAAGTCTACTCCAGACAAAAAGGACAGCTGATAAAGGCTGCAAGTCTCCTACTCTTTTAAGTGAAGTTAGAGCTAGTAAAAGAGCCATTTTAAGCCATTCAAAAGGAGCCCCATACCTTCCAGCATTATAGAAAGATCCCAGGAAGGAACTCGTGGTCTGCAGATAGGCTTCAGCCATCTGACACCACAAGGGGATGTCTCACTACTGAAGCACCACTGACCTGGGTAGCGTTTCCCAAAAGCATAGTAAGCCTAAGTTGATCGTAGAACCATTGCCACCAATGGATCTACAATCAACTTAGGCTTATGATGCTTTTGGGAAACGCTACTCTGAACATGACAGGCAGAAATATCTTTCACATAAACCTTAAGAGTAGCTGGGGATAAGCCTGCTGAAAGGCACTCCTGCAGAAATTCCAGAACAGAACCAATCAGACAGTGAACTGGATCAGCACATTTTTGTAAACACCAGGATACAATGAGAGACCATTTCAGTGCATAAAGTTCCCTCATGGAGGAAGCTCTAGCATTCAAAATCGGTTGAGAGACCAGAATATACAAGCTGGTCCCCTTCAGTTGCCAGACCCACAACTTCAATAACTCGGGCCTGGAGTGAAGTATTGTGCCCACAGAAGGTCCCTCCTGGATGGAATCTCTCAAGGAAAGCCTTCCAGGAGAGATTTTTATCAGAGAACCACACTTGGCCAGTCAAAAAGTAGTAACTAGCAATAGACAGACTCCCTCCTGCCGGACTCTGGCTAGAACCCCCGGGAACTGAGGGATCAGTGGAAAGGCGTACAAATGCAGCCTTGACCACATTTGTACCATGGCATCCAGTCCTAGTGTAGCTGAAGGTCTGAGAGAAAACCAAAGGGGACAGTGGGTTGACTCCTCAAAGGCGAAATCCACTTACGCTCCGCCGAATTTCTGCCAAATCAAAACTATCACCTGGTGCACTCTCAGCCTCTGCATCAACAGAGTATCACGTCCAATGTTCAAATGCCCTGGAATATAAATCTCTCTCAGGGAGAGCAGTCTGCTGTGAGCCCAGAATAACATAACACAATCAAAGACCTCCCTGGTCATTTATGTAAGAAACTACTGACATGTTGTCTACTGATACAGTACCCCCTTAGATCTGGGAATAAGTATTTGAGAGACAGAAATACAGCCTCCATCTCTAGGCAGTTTTTGTGACAGAGATGTCAGCCTTCCCAGACCCATTGGAAAGGATGGCCAAAATCATCTGATAAATAAACAAATGTTAATCATATAAATGGGTTTCATTTTTCAACATTACTGAGTGTCAGCTTTTGGCAAAAATAATAATAGATGGGGACGTGGCAATAACATTTTGCACCACTGCAATAAATAATTCTGATAATTCTCATTTAGTTACAATGTGCTGAAATAATTTCAGAATCTTACCACTTCCTCGAGGTAAAGCCACCCCAGAGAGAGCCTCCAAAACAGAACTCTTTCCAGAACTCTGATCTCCCACCACTGCAATGGATGGTAGATCTATATCCTTATCAATGCCGATGAACCTCAGAGAGTCAATCAACTCAATCAAAGGCTGAACAGACTCAATGAAATGACTTTGGAATGCTCCATGAGTTTGTGATTCTGCAAATGAGCTTTATAATAAAAAAAAAAAAAACATTAAAACAGAGACATTATGTTTTGATCATTAATTAGATTATTTAGATTTATTTTTATTTACTAAGAGTCCAACGCTGGACATACAAGCATCACATGAGAATTCTCATTTTTTTCTTTTTCTTTTTCTTTTCTTTTCTTTTCAAATATACTATTTTGTGGTCAAAATGATGTGATATAAATGAAATTTTCATCTCGCTAAGAGTAATTTAAAAGTTGGCATTTTATATATCTGATATACACACAATATTTTCATACTTAATTTGTAAACAATATCAGTAAAATCTATGCAAAAAAATGAAGCTGAATACCTCCCTTCGTCTTGGGAATCAGAGTCTATAATTTTGTCCAGGCCATCCATCGTTTGCCTGAAAACAAATTAAGAATTCTAAACAGAGATTACTCTCTATTTACTTTGTTAAATTAAATAATTACGAGGAATATGGTACCTGCAATAAGCCTATCATGTTTAGTCTAATCATGTTCGGTGCAGTAATGAAAAGACTGTTGTCACCTTACCTTATGCTTGCGTTATGTGAAAAACAGTTCAACATCTGAAAGGCATATATACTGTAGACTGTGTTTCACACTATGTTCATTATTCATTAACAGACTGTACACCAATAGAACTAAATTTCCTTGTTTGTAAGTAACTAAATATGAGATAACTCATATGAATTGATTGAATTATCATATATCTGGAGACAGGTTCAATCAGAACTAATTCATAGATAAATTGTTGACTTTGTCCTTATCAAGTTTATCAAGGCAGTTACTATGCTTGTCAATAAACCAGTAAAAATCATTTTCAGTTTTGTTTTGCTTCCTTTCATAATTTTCAGGATATGGTGCCTATCCTTCAGATATTCTTGCACAGTGTGTTCCTTGCTTATTTTGAATTTTTAAATTAATACATTAAAGGGTAGGTAACACACACAGATTCTATCAATATCATGTTAATCTTGAGTACCTGTAGAGTAGTATTGCATTCTTCATATTGTGACACTGTCACATAAAATACATGTTTTACTGCTCTATTTATTACAGTGATTTTATGTATAATAGAGTTTTAATTGGTTTACATGTTTTTTATAGTCCATTTTATTCCTCTTAACTATTTAATGTGTGTATGTCTTTAAATGTGTATGGGTCTGCCTGTCATGTGACTGATCACATGACAGGAACCAGGAAGTAAATGAGTGTAAAGGAGGCAGCATGGAAAACAATCAGCTCCTCATTGCAAACACACTAGCTGGACTGTGGAGTTATTTTTATGGACTTGCCTTTCCAGCCAATCACATCACTTTCTGTGGATTTTGTATATACACCGGTGGACACTTTCACATTGGGACTTTCAGCATGTTACTAGGACTCTTAAGGATGGTTTTATGGTATGGTGCAAATGGACTCCTTACTTTTAAATGGCCTAAGTTTTTCTAGTTTTATTGTGTTTTAAGTTCCTTGTGAATATTGTAAATACACTTTATTTTCATTTCTGTTGCCTGTATCGTCTTTTTAAACACTCATAAGGTAGATATGCTGTACCAAGTCTTTCCGAAAAAAGCCAAGCTCCTGGAGGCATGCTGTGGGCAGAGCTAAAGATTCACGAGCATGCGCAGCTTTTGCATAGAGATCATCTGCAAGCTGCGACATCATTATAAATAAAAAGGGAACAAAAACATTTGTGTTGCTGACGTTTTATGCACTTGCGCACTCATTGCCAACAAAACAGACTTTTGATGCAGTTTTACTCACCACCCGCAATCTGCAAATCCAGCATCAAACTGGGACTTGTTTACAAAGCATTCATCACCGAAATTCAGGGAACAAACAAACATACGTGTACAACTCCGTTGCTTCCCCAGAAAAACAAATCCACTGTTCCTTTAATGCTGGGTTCTTTGGGAAGCTGAAAAAGGTAATCTTTCCCTCACAACCAAAAACAGGAGCTGCGTCTCATTTCGGAGACTTCATCCTCCGGAGGTTGCATTGAAGGATGTCTTATTTAAGAAAAGTAACCACAATAAAATTGAATGATATTCATTGTGAGGTGTAAATTACTGTAATTTCTTTCCTACTTTGCAATCTAAAGGTTATTTTTCTTTAAATGAGGCTGCCTCTGATGTATGCGGCCTTCGAAGGGTGCAGCCCCTGAATTGGGACACAGGCATTGTTGAAAAATCTCTTGGCTTCCGTAACTGGAACAAAGCGCGTTGATGGGCGTGCTCTTGCTTTGGGTGGTGTGTGTGTGTGTGTGTGTGTGCGTGTGTGTGTGTGTGTGTGCGCGTGTGTGTGTGTGTGTGTGCGCGAGTGCACGCTTATCAGGGAGAAGTGCCCACACTAGGAATTCCACCCTTTATTATGTGATAAAGGGCCATACTCAAAAAAAATTCTCCGAAACCGGAAGCAGTGTATTTGGCACAGAAATACTCCATCATATGTCTAACTCGTGTTTTGAAACTTTGGCCTTGTTTAGCATGAGAATGCAACTCTTTAACAGTGTAAATAAGTCAGAATGCATGACATGGCATTAAGTGAGACAATTATTCATTTTTTTATTATTATTATTTATTTATTTTACTCTAATACTTCAGATAAAATTAATCAAATAAAATTGCCCCATTCATGCTATTTTAAAAGTTCCTACTTTTGTAGGTCTCCTACAATTGGTTTGCATGAATCCGAGCTCATTTTTGCTGTAAAGTATCTTTACTTTTACTTAAGAGACTCTTTACACCTCTGGTTTTGTGTGATGAATGCATTAAAATTTTGTAAAAAAAAAAACCCTGTGATACTACAGTTCATATAGACAAGTACAAAACATTTTATTATAATAAAGTTCCATTTGCATCACTGGGTGGTTAAAGAGGGAACTTTGGTCGACCTCCTTAACATGGGTTTGGTTAGTTCAGCTAATATAGGCAAGATAAGGTTGATAAAGTGTCAGTTATTTACCTTCAAAAAAAAAAAAAAAAAAAGCAATAAAATACCACAGCTATTCTGAACATCTAGTAATTGATTTGATTGGTATGACTTTGTAAAGGTGGGTGAGCAATTGCCAATTGCTTTTTTCAGAGGGTGGAGAAGAAAAGTATAAGACATAAATCTTGTAATGTGTTAGTTCTGTCAAGTCAAATCACCTTTATTTTTTATAGTGCTTTATACTATACAGATTTTTTCAAACCAGCTTTATAGTGATCAACAACAAAATAATGCTTTATGCAAGTAATGCAGAAAAATAATGGAAAATAATGATTCAATGATTTAATGAACATCTTTCATTTCGGCTGTAAAGCAGCTCTAAAAAGACATAATAATAATCATTTGTTACATTTATATAGCGCTTTTCTGGGTACTCAAAGCGCTTTATATATAGAAGTGGGAATCTCAACCACCACCAATGTGCAGCATCCACCTGGATGATGCGGCAGCCATATTGCGCCAGAACGCCCACCACACACCAGCTTATTGGTGGAGAGGAGACAGTGATGAAGCCAATCAGTATATGGGGATGATTAGGAGGCCATGATGGACAGAGGCCAGTGGGCAAATTTGGCTAGGATGCTGGGGTTACACCCCTACTCATTTTGAAGGACATTGTGGGATTTTTAACGACCACAGAGAGTCAGGACCTTGATTTAACGTCTCATCCGAAGGATGGTGCTTTTTGGCAGTATAGTGTCCCCATCACTATACGGGGCGTTAGGACCCACACAGACCACAGGGTGAGCACCCTCAGCTGGCCTGACTAACACCTTTTTCAGCAGCAACCTAGTTTTCCCAGGAGGTCTCCCATCCAGGTATTAACCAGGCTCAGCCCTGCTTCGCTTCAGTGGGTAACCAGTCTTGGGCTACAGAGTGATATGGCTGCTGGCTGTTAGACAAAAGTTAAGACCTGGTTTCAGAGACAGGGCTTAGATTAAGCCAGGATTAGCCCTTAGTTTAATTAGGGCATTTAAGTAGCTTTTATTAATGTGCCTTAGAAAAGAAAATGTCACTGGTGTGCATCTTGAGACAAACCAATGGCACTGACATATTTAAAGATGTCAGTGCAAGTTGTTTTCAGTTAAATCAGCTCAAACACACATTTTAGTCTGGGACTAGGCTTAAGCCTTGTCTGTGAAACCTGGGATAAGTGTTGACTAAGCAAGCCAGAGGCAAGTGGCAGTGGTAAGGAACCCAAACTCCATCAGGTGACAGAATGGAGGGGAAAAAAATCCTTGGGAGAAACCAGGCTCAGTCAGGGGACCAGTCCTTCTTTGGTCAAATGAAGCAACTTTGTGTGGTTTAATTCCAGGCTGCATCACAAGTCAGAAGTCAGATTGTGGATTGGTATCATTCAAAATATTTCATCCAGTTCCTTCAGCTTGAAGATCGCATTCATCACACCAGCATGGAGCTCTGTGATGGACTGGCCATGCATCCAGGGTGATTCCTTGCCTACAGCTTGAGATGCTGGGCTAGGCTTCAGCATCCCATGACTCTACATCAGGTATAGGCAACTTCGATCCTGGAGTGCCAATGTCTTGCAGAGTTTAGCTCCAACCCTAATCAAACACACCTGAACAAGACAATCAATGTCAAGAAAGTTACAGGTAGGTGAGTTTTTTCCAGGGTTTGAGCTAAACAGTGGCCCTCCAAGACCGAAGTTGCCCATCCCTACACAGATGTCTGAAGATAGATACATGATATTTTGATATCACATGATGATAAGCAAAGTGTAGTAAAATAAATAAATAAAAACAGAGTTAAAAAAAAAATGACAGTAACAGAAAATGGACCTGCTCTGACAGCCCTCTCATGGCTTTGTTTTATGTCTACCATGTGCTCCCTATTTATTGTGTTCCTTTCCTCTTGGCATTGCTGGATTGTTTTGTGCTGTATGTTTTGTGCTAACTGCCAGCAGCTCTTGCTCTATTCTCGCTCTATTCCTCTACGCAGCCTGAGGTTCTTCTACCCACTGGTTCCCTTTTGAAAGGGAACTCTCATTGCATTGAAACGCTATGGGGAATGCATCTGCGTGAACCGGTGTCTGAAATGCTTATCAAATCACGACAATCATATTGGCTTAGCGACAGTCTATGACGTCACTACTACTGCAACCTGAATGCACATAAGGGCCGCCTAGAGAGTGAGTCATCCTCTTTTCATCTTCAGAGACTGTTTTGTATGAAGCACTGTTCAAGGGAAGAATGACTTGTTTAAAGGGTTACTTCAGGATTTAGCATTAAGCTTTGTATTAGTAGAATACCACTAGTATTTTCGAATTACCGTGCTTTCCCCCTTCATATCAGCCCGAGATGAGAGATTTATGCATTTTTATTCTGTAAAAAAGCCTCCGATGACGCAAAAATCGTCATTTTGCGTCATCTGAGGCTTTTTTGGCCAGAGGCTTAAAACTACAGCCAGTAATAGCAGGTAGTTCCGCATTTTTTCACCACGCCCATACATATGCGCATTTGAGGTTACTCACGGACATAGATCAAAGATTTTATCAAAAGTGGGTGTCAATTATATTTTTAAGCTTACAGTAATTAACTTTATTTTGTCTGCACTACATCAGTGGTTCATCTCGCAAATTTATCGGTCTCTGCAGTCATCTCAACCAATACAGCAACAGGCTTTTGTGGTAACGTTAGCATAAATAGATAAATAGACTAACTCAGTTTTACAGAACAGTGGCTTTACTTTGATAACAGTCAACTTATATGCAACTTATATGTAATTGTCTATCTAACGTTACTTTGCTAAGTTTGCAGTTTTACTGCTACCTACAACACTACATATAGGCTACTGTGTTATCAGTCTAGTATCAGCGAGTCTTACCTCTAGGCGAATACGCTTAGTACCAGATGCCCAGGCTGTTCGTCCTCTGGGAAAGTGAATATCGATGGTATCGCGGTGTCCTTCAGAATGGTTCTCTTCATTGTAAGGATATTTGGTTCGTAGTCCTCGTGCTTGAAATGGAGACTACATATTCTGCGTTTTTTTAGGTTTTCTATAACGGTGTCATCTCCAAACTTCGGGTGTTTGATGGCCCGCAGCCACTGTTTACATCGCTCCAAATCTTTAATTTAATCGGAAAATGATGGAAACTTACTTGTCCTTTCCTGGTTTTGGGTGTACATCCAGGTACAAAGCAATTTAGCACCATTTCGCTGTAAATGTATGAACTAACTCACGATTTATGGAATTAATATGTAACAAAGCAAGCCTAGTTGTTTGAATTTTCCTGGTAATGCCGCCTGTAACCGATAGGCGTGGTTTGGGTGTGGCCTCGCAAGGGCAGCAAAACAAGTGCATTCTGGGAGTTGTTGTCTTTCATCCACATTAGTCAAAAATACATTTTCTGCCTTTTCTCAGTCTAGAAAGCTCTGTTGTGGAAATTTTAATTTTTCATATGCTTTTTACCTGTATTCTTATGAAATATGATGCTTGATGTTGGCTTCATTGGTAATGTTTAACATAGTGTTAACATAGATGTTAGAAATAGAAAGAGCAAGATATGTATGGGAAAATGCAAGATGTATGTTAAAAACATGTCTGTGCTAACAATGTGTGGAAAGTTACAGCCACTAAGAGATGTTCCAAATATGGTAAAAGGATAGAGGCTTTGGCCTTGGAGGTTAGAGATATAAAAGTGAGGGGAAGCTTTCGTTCTTGGTCTTACACTCTGCAGCTACTTGTGTTTCTGTATGACCTGTCTGACCTTTCTTGCAAGAAATAAAAGCTTTAAAGACAATTGGACGTGTTTGTCTCTTATGCAGTAGAGTCGGAGTTGATTTTGTTTGCCACAACAATTGGTGTCAGAAGTGGGATTCCTTGGATGTGCCTTTTGGACCCGAGAGCGGACGGTGACTGATCATCCTGGACTTAATAGTAGTCTCAGCCCTACCCCGAATAGATTAAGGGATGAGGGGCTGACCGCCAGGGTCCAGAGGGGACACCACTGGAATCAGAAAACGAACCCAGGTGGCTACACGACTCTCTGGTAAGAGATAAATTTAAATTTTATGGGGAATTAAGACTAAGTGTGATTTGGTAAAGTTTGGAAGATTAGGAAACAGGAAAAATTGAAAAATTTGTGATTTAAGTGATTTAAATATGAGTTAATGTGGGTAAAATAAGTTTTTGAATAGAAAAAGTGAAAAAAGGGAATTTATGATTTGAAAATTATAATTAGGAAACAGGACAAACCATTGTGGTGACTCTGACTGACTCTGTGGTCGTGGTCGGGGGGTTTTGGGAATTGAGGTCGGCTGCTGTAGAAAATTTCCAGGGAGAAATTTTGAGCTGTATCAGGTGAGCTGGAGCAATCTGTGGGAAAGGAAATCCCGGGAGGCAGATTGCGCCAGGCTTTATGACGTATCTTTTTTTAACATCATAAAAAAGAAGCAGTGCGATCAAGAGGTTCCTAAAACTGACCACGTTTGGGTAGTAAGAGCGCTTTCCAAGGTGGAAGATTTGCAATCGGCGATACCTGTTACCGATTTTGGGGTAAACAATCGGCGATACCCGTTACCGATTTTGGGGTAATAAATCTAGGCTGGGTCACACTGAAACAAATTTTGGGATTGAGCCCAACTACAGCCGGGGTTGCTGTAGTTTATAAATTTGTGAAGGTGTGACAGTCTGAGCGCTCGAGTCTATAGTGGTCTGAGCATTGAGGCTCAGCCCGTCCAATTTTGGGATAAAAATTGGATCTGGAGGAGACGTCCACCAGATTATTAGGTGCACGCCGAAAGGAAAGCCACGGGAGTCAGAAAAGGAGAACCAAAATTGGGAATCCCAGAGCAAGCTTGCAAAAAGTGTGTGTCTAGGGGACATTGATAAATTAATTAAGTATCACGATTTCCCAGCAGAAGGGACATTAAGTGTAACTCGGCTCACAATGATAAAAGCTGATGTAGAGGCAGGAAATCAGGTGAAAGCGGGCTGCTGGAAAAGAAAACGTGTGTGTAAACTGCGCTCAGACAGTGAACTGCTGGTTGCAGGAAGCAGAAAAGAGAGAGCGGAGAGCTCTGCAGAAACAGTTAGTGCAACCGGTAGAGGAGGAAGTGCAGGATAAAGAAAAAACCTGAAGAAAAACAGAAAAAATATAAAACACGATAAAAATGAAGGAAAAGTTAGTTAAGTATTGTGATTTCCCAGAAGAGGGAACGTTGAGTGGTCATAAGACTTAAGGTCATAAGGGAATGAATTGAAGAGAACTGTGATTTGGGGATGTTGTGTTTGTGTGAGCGCGGTGTGTGTGTGTGAAATGTAAGCAGACTATAGATTGTAGGCTAGAGGAAGCAGACAGAAGGGAAAGAAGGTTAATGCAGAAAGAATTGGCATGTAGGGAAGAAGTTCGATGTGAATGTAACTTACAAAAAAGTTTTGTTTATTCATCCATTAAATGGATGCATGACATTAGATGTCTAGAGAACTACAATTTATATAAGAATGGTTGAAGGAGAAAGCAGCTATAAGGCTGTCAGTCCAACCAAGTAGTAGAAAATAATATTGTGGTTCTGCAAAACAGTAGAAACCATATTGATAATGTGTTTTGCATCTGCAAACTAACTATTTGATAGTGAGATAAGTGGCTATGATGAATGGAAATATAGCAGGGGAAAAAAAAATAATTTTATGAAAGTGAAAATGAAAATTCTAAAAGAATGTTTCACTTTGGGGAAAAAGGTTGAACAGTCTCAAGTATGTTTTTTATGTGATGAGCGCATCGCTATCACAATGTAAAATGACTAAAATGATTTCAATGAATGAGTTTTTGATGGTCAAAAGTTAAATGGCAGGAAAAAATTAGGCTGCCAGTTGTATCAGAAACTCAACCTGACTGGAGATTTGTAACCTCTAATTTCCATGATGTGTGAGTAAAAGACAAATATAAACAGTTGTTTATTTGGAAATTAATGTCATTTCTGGCAAAGCCTTAAGCTGGGCCAGAGTCAAAAGACAGTAGATAAATTTTTTTGTCAAAAGTTATAAAAGGCAGAGTACCAGTCCTGAAAGTCTCTCTCTCATTCAAAGTCAGCTAAAAGCTGCTATCTGAGCTTGTGTCATAAGAGATAACAAGCTATTTATAGTGAAGCACAGTGTCTCAGTTGAAAATCATGGACACAGAGATGTGAAAAGAAATGATTGCCATGAAGAGGGAAATTAACTTTTAAATTTGTTAAAGGGAAACTCAATGAGTGTAAATTAGTAATATAGACCTTGAAGGTCAGAAGTGAATATTTTGATGAATTTCTTCTACGACCAGTAACTTTTTATCTGATCTTTGTCACCACCATGTGCAGGGATGATGGCTCCAGGTACAGATGTGGCAGAACATTACACTGAATGGACAGTTGTGAATTAAATTCACAGAGTATAGTCTCAGCACTGATATGCTGCTGCTGAGAGAATGCACAGTCTAATGATTTTAGTGATTAAATACTGCTGTTATTAACCTGTCTCCATGTTTTAACACTATCAGGCAGTCCAATGGCTCTGGTGGCTCTTGAATGCAACTTCCCTAAGCTCCAGGAAACACCTGATTCTGGTGAAGAAAACTGTCAAAGATCTGGAATGAGAAAGAGCGGTAACCAGTGTGCACGAGGTGATTTCTCAATGACGGGTAAGATCCTTTTTGGCCAGATGAGGACAACCTAAGGCAGGGGGTTGCCGCCGCCACTGGGCATCTACCCTGATGGGAGGTGTTCATGTGAGATGGGTATGAGAGTTGAGCAGGATGTCTGTGAGGCCAGCAGCATCATGAAGGGGGATGACCTGTGAGAAGGACAGCAGTCTGACCCAAAAATGCTCCTCTATACCACTCACCAGAAACCGCGTTCCTGAGAGGGCTTGTTTTTCATTGTGACAAGCAACTATGCCAGGGGACAAGACCCTGAGGGAAAAGAGTATTGATATAAAGCTGATGGGAATGAGCTTTCAAGAGCCGACTGAGAACATGAGGTGATTGTCCGTAAGTTCTGGGGAGACCAGAGTAAAATTTAGTAACATGATGTTGGTTGCCCTGTTGGCAAGAACTGTATAGAAGTTTAGGATTCAGCAGGATGATGAATCCCTGAATTCATGAGGCTGTATGATTTTGAACTATCATAGTTTTTTCTATCATATTTCTATCATATTTTCTATCACATTTCTATCATAGTTTTTACTCCTGCAGGTCATTAGACATGGCAGAGGATAATTCCAAGGCAATGGTGGTGTTAAAGATGAAGACTGATTTTGCAGATTCAAGAGAAAGTTAAGTGCATTCAGCATTTAAACTAAAGATACCCTCAAAAATGGCAACTGGCATAACATATTTTAGATGGTGGTAATGTGTTCTTTATTTGAAAGTTAAAACATTTACATTTGACCAAGGGTTATGTATAGTAATTTGATGTTAAATTCGGTCTAAGTTACAGTCTTGAGAGGCTGCTGAATTGATTATTTGTGCAGTAAGAGAGAGAGACAGCTGGGGTAGGGGCAAGGACACTCTGTCTGTCTGTTATCAGTCTGCTAAAGTTTAAACAAAACAAAGCAACGAGACTGGAACCAAATCAACCCGGCTGACTTTTGTGAAAAAGAATTAAAATGAACAGAGATGTTTTGAGACTGAATAAAAGATCATGTAAGAAACTAAGTAAAGATCTACAGAAAAAAATGGGAAGTTTAAAGATATGTTGTTAGAATTAACACCAAAAGCAACTTTGAAAGTGAGCAGTTTATAGTCATGTGTGTCTAGTGTGAGTGAGTGTGAGAGTGACTGGACTTTATGTGCTGTATGTGTTAATTTGGGGAAATATTTTGTCCCCATAGAGAGTGTATATGTCATTAACTAGTGTGAATGAGTGTTTTATCGTTACAGATGGGGTTAAGTGAAACGAGAAATTTGGAGAAGCAGATATTTTGATTGAATCTGATGAAAAGACAATACAGAACATGGGACGAGCTTTAAGTGGATTGTTTATCCAGCTCTGTCTACTAATGGTAATTATGACTACTTTTGTCATTTATGATATTGATTTGAATTACTCTCTGGATCAGTAAGTTTAAGTATTTATGGAAAATTGGAATTGTGAAATTGAAGATTGCCGTCCATGAGTTAAAACCCCTTGTCTAAATTCAACTTGGGGTCTGAATTTAAACACGGTCAGCTATGTGTGATCACAATGCTAAATGTAAAAATGTAGACCTGACGGCAGAGAAACAGTGACACACTGGCAGTAAACAAGATTATCCAGAGAGCCCAGTAACCTTCATAGAACAAAGGATGATGAGAATGATCATTGTTGTTTGACAATCCTTGATCAAGTCTGTACACCATGACTTGACCTGCTAGATAAACCATTTGATAACTGTGAGGACGTGTTGTTTGTAGGTGGCTCTGTCTTCAGAGACAAAACAACAGACTGGAATAGCGAAGGATAAGTTATGACCATGGAATGTGAAGTGTTGGTTTCAGGGCTACTGTCCTCTAACTATCTAGTATAAGCAGATGAGTTTGTGACCCTCACTGGGGGGGGGGGGTAGACTGACTGAAAGAATTGTAATACCAATTGAAAAACAGAGTAAAGAAAAATCATTGCACAATTAACAATTGCGCTTCAGAAGTACACCCAGCATTGGCTGAGGTACCTGCTAAATTTTGAGCTAGACATAAGAATAAAGTGGTCCTGTTTGTCAGAAAGTGTGTTGAGATTACAGACTGGGTTGAAAAGAGTGACAATGTGAGTTACAGTGAGAAGTTAGGAGCTTTTATGACAGAATACAAGGGAGAAGTCAATGTGGAAAGAATTGTGACTATCTACACAGGTGCCCATTGTTAGGTTGGGGTGGTAGACGATCTTTGGGGTGCTGTGGTTTGAATTTTTGTTTGTGCCCAAACTAATGAAAAAAGTTTCTGTTTCTTTAGGAAGTGCTGGAGCAGACACAGGAGATTGTGTGTAATCTGTCATCTGAAAATAACCATGATTTTTCTAACTCCTTACAGATCATGTTCAGAGACAGAGAAAGCTGGAGGAAATCTGTTTGAAGAATTAAAGATGGATTTTAGTTTAGTGTTGATGGCAAATGTTGTTTAGAGAAACTTGTTTCCAACCACTATGATCAATTAATGATGAACAATGCATCAAAAGGGGGGATGGTAACTAACGAATGTATGGCTGACAATATGCCTGAAAATTAGGTTGGAAGAACCCATTTGTGGGAATAGAAGGGGCTAAACAACGAGTGGCATCAACAGAATTGTGTGAACATGACATGTTGAACTATTGCAAAGAAATGTTTTCTATCCTGTCTAAAGCTTGTGTACAGGTGAAATCAGCTCAAGGAATTCCAAATCACCACTGAGGCTGGACAATGACACATCGTGGGCTACAAAATGGATCTGTTGTGATAAGATGTTATAGAACCTAAATTTGCATGCTATATGTCTGTAAAATGAAGGATTTCTATGATTGGCTGATGTATCTGAATTTGTTGTTTGTATGAAGATCAGAAATGAAGAGCATAAATGTGACGTAAGAACTTCAGTTTACTGTATAAGATACTTTAAGATGAATATGGATGATTAGTGGTTAATCCTCAAAGAATGTGATAGTAGAATGTGACCGAGGTATTTGACTTCATGGTAAAGCCCATTCTTTATCTATCCTATTTAGCTTGCTAAAACACAGGGTCCATTTTCTAACTTTCTTCGCAAATTTAAGAGTGTGATGTGAAATGAAGTAGAAGTAATCATTAGTTATCAATGAATGATAAGAAGAGGGAATTGTTGTGGAAATTTTAATTTTTCATATGCTTTTTACCTGTATTCTTATGAAATATGATGCTTATGGAACATGATATGATGTTGGCTTCATTGGTAATGTTTAACATAGTGTTAACATAGATGTTAGAAATAGAAAGAGCAAGATATGTATGGGAAAATGCAAGATGTATGTTAAAAACATGTCTGTGCTAACAATGTGTGGAAAGTTACAGCCACTAAGAGATGTTCCAAATATGGTAAAAGGATAGAGGCTTTGGCCTTGGAGGTTAGAGATATAAAAGTGAGGGGAAGCTTTCGTTCTTGGTCTTACACTCTGCAGCTACTTGTGTTTCTGTATGACCTGTCTGACCTTTCTTGCAAGAAATAAAAGCTTTAAAGACAATGGGACGTGTTTGTCTCTTATGCAGTAGAGTCGGAGTTGATTTTAGTTTAAAATTTTTAGTTCAAAAATAATTTCACATTTCTACTACATAAATGACCAATTTTAAATACACATTCATCTTTCCAGGGGTGAAGTACCCCTTTAAGCAAACATTTCAAGCTGTGTGCACATCCGTGTCATAGATATTTGATACTTGATAACACACATATCTTGTGCATCCTTTGTTAGAGCATACATGCTCAGTGCTAGAGAGTTCTGTGGCATGCGCTGTGAGTGTTTCCTGTTTAAAGTGAAGAGAACAAAGACGCGGGTCTTTAGCAAGTTTTATTCGTTTACATTCATCACAACGTCCCATTCTTTTCTCCTCTTCTTATCGCTAGTAAAGCAGTGAAGACTTACATCACTTTTCTTTTTGCCCTTCGATTGAAAATTACAACCAAAAGTCGCACAATGTGGCATCGTATATTATATTCCAAGTTGTGTTGTGGTAAAAATAGCAGCAGGGTAGTGTCAGTAGCTCACAGAGAGCAACCATCTGACGTCATCAACACAGAACCCACTGTGCACCTAAACAAAATGGCGCCGCCCATTGTCCAAATATGTCATGGATTTTTTAAATAACGTAAATCTTTCATGGGTTTTCTACTATAGTACATATTTCAGTAAGAGACATAATTTATGTTATATTAAGCCATACAAGTCTTAATACCAGGGGTTCCCTTTAAGAACGAAATATCACCTGTAGTGAACGGCATAGCCTCCTCTTGATTTGAGAGTCGGTTTTTTTTAAGGCCACCGCTCATCTGAGCTCCAGATAGTTGATATGTCAGGTAGTGTTGTAGTCAAGACCACCTAAACCGAGACCAAGTCAAGACCAAGACCAGTGTGTGTCGAGACCAAGATAAGAACAAGACTTTGAGGGGTTGAGTCCAAGAAAAGACCAAGACCAAGGCAAGTCAAGACCAACACCAGTCTAGCACTCCTCAAATTCATCTGAAAGATCCACATTTACTGCCTTATTTTTAATCAATAATTACAATTATAATAATAAGACACTATATAGAGCTGTTACCAATCAATTGAAACAACAGTTGAAACAACAAAATTAATCTTTACACTGCAGGTGTAACAGAAGTTGCATCTTAATTGATACACTTACAAATACATAAATAATGTTGAGATTAATGTTTTAATAATCTAAAATAAAATAAAATTTTGTGGACATTTGTTAAAAAATCAATATCACGTTTGCCTCTTTCTTGTGATATTGCTTAATTATATCATGTGTTATAATATAAATATCAAGATCATATAATGTTTGTGACATTTTTGACATAATCCCTTGATGATTTCTGACCCAAAACAACAGTAACAAAATAAATGAAATTAGAAATAAGTTATTGATTGCATTTGAAGCAGGGAGTTTTACATCCAATCAAATTAATGATGTTAACAAAGAAATCAAACAATGCAATGGAAATTTAGCTATATCCCTGCAGTTGTGGTTTTGACCAGTCTTAAAATAAAATCCAGAGTCCTTTTAGTCTGAGACCAAGACAAGACCGAGTACAAATGCAGTCGAGACCAAGAAAAGACAAAGACCTTCAAAAAAATGGTCTTAAGACCGGTCTTGAGTACTACAACATTAATGTCATGTGTTCTGCCTTTCGGGGGCCGCCCTGATAATCCTTCTGGGTTGAGTGAGTTGGCTTCCTCTCGTTAAGAGAGCTGCTTTGCTGAAGCCACCACTCTGCTGTGCTCCAGTTAATATCACGATTTGAGGTGATATCCCCTTAAAGGGATAGTTCACCCAAAAATGAAAATTTGATGTTTATCTGCTTTTTTATCTGAGGTGTGTACACGGCTGGTGTAGTTTACGCTGGAAGTGATCTCTCGCGCGTATACGTCACACATTGTTTACACAGTGCACAAACATTGTAGGTACGACGGCTAAGTCGGCCAACTTAAAACTAAAAGATTACATTCTCTCATGCAGACTCATTTGGGAGTGGTGACTTTCCAAGTATTCCCAACTTCTGAGCCTGCTCGCCTGAAGTTGGTTGATTGCTCTTCGGCTGGATATCAACACACCCTTTAACGTACTAAAGTTGTTGAGTGTCTGCAGTGATCATTTTTCCCCTGATGATTTTACATACCCAGGAGAGGATCACAGATGACTTAAACCATCAGCTGTGCCTATGGTTTTTCCACATCCAACTGAGGTATGTGAACAAGATCTTTGTATGTGTCCTTTTTATTTGTAAAGCTGCCCTTACGAAAAGTAACAAAATAAAATTAAGTTTTGATGTAATAAAACCATGTTTTTTAGTGGTTTACCATTTTGTATAACAACTGCTGTACTACAGGCTCCATGTTTAAACTACGCCAGTCACTTACACACCTCACACACCAGATGCCGTGCGCGCGCTCAAGGCAGTTGGACATAGTGGTGTATAAGAGGCAGTGTTGTCAAAAGTACTGACTTCGGTACCTAGTCGGTACTGAAATTTAAAAAAATGTGACGCTTTGAGCGCTGTTGAGTGGATTCGTAAACATCTCTGATTGGCCGTTGTTTTCACGGCTCATCGGATATGTCTGTGATAGGCTTTAATGATCAACGCTGTAAAAACATTGTAAATAGTCATCAATTAATCTCTTCACTAAGCGCTTACACAGATACACACGGGAGCATTTGAAAGCAGGTCAAGTGGATCGGTCCACTGTTAGACACCTGCTTTCAATTGCTCGCACTCCGACTTTCAAAACGCTTTCAAATTCAAACACTTCCGTGTGCTTTCAAATGCTCCCATGGGTTGATCATTGTAGCCAATCACAGGCATAACCAATGAGCGCGTCAACACAATGGGCAATCAGAGATGTTTACGAATCCGCTCAACAGCGCTCAAAGCGTCACATTTTAAAAATTTCAGTACCGATAGGTATCGAAGTCTGTACTTTTGACAACACTAATTAGAGGTAAAAAATGATATAAATACTGTTCGGTTTCTCCCACAAACTGATTGTTTCGTGTCTTAGGACATCAATGTGTCGTCACGAGCCACAAGGTCTAATTTGGATTTGTCTGTGCATGTTTTTTTTTTTTTACTCTCATAGATTATGTTACCATAGACATGCTGTTACAGTCATGCCTGTCCCGGACTCTGTTTCCCATCATCCTCCCTGTTCCACACCTGAACTCGCTTCCCTCATCATCTCTTATAACTTATAACTTGGGTTGTGACCTTAGGGAATGCTGTCACTGACAGTCTATTTTTGACCTGTAGGAGGAGAGATTTTGGCATTTCAGTTGAAATTGTTTTTCAAAAAACATTTGTCACAGCCATTCTTTGGCATGCACACCCCTCAGCATGGCGGCATGGGTATTTTGTTCCCCATAGCGTTTTGTTGCAGTGCGAGTTCCCTTTCGAAAGAGAATGCCTCAGGTTACGCATGTAACCATGATTCCCGGGAACAGGGAACAAGACACTGTGTCCCCCTGTCATGCCTCGGGGCCACCTGCTGAACAGTCCTTTCAGATGATAAGTGGATGACTCTGTTCTCTAGATGCCCCTTATGTGTGTTTAGGTCGCACTAATAGTGACATCATAGGCTGTCGTCGGCCAATACGATCGCTGAGATTTGATCAGCGTTTCAGACACCGGTTCACATGGAGCTGTTCCCCATAGCATTTCGACGCAGTGTCTCATTCCCTTTTCTTAGAGAACCATGGTTATATGTGTAACCTGAGACATTCTCTGTGGCGACCAGGGCGGGCGAGAGCCGTGAGGGAACGGCGCGAGGCCGGTGGCGCGAGAGTTAACGAGCTACACCTGGGAGGCGCACCGGCCTTGAGTCTCTCACGGAGGAGCTCCGGGAGCATAAAAGGAGGAGCGACGACCGTGGAGGACGAGAGAGGACCAGGCCTGGACTTTATGTTATGTTTTATTATGTTTGTGTGGCCGGCAGACGTCTGCGAGGGTCTGTCGGCATTACTTTCGTTTTGTTCTTTGCTTATTTTGAATTAAACTTTTGTTGAACGTTCGCCGGTTCCCGCCTCCTTCTTCCCACATCTACTGACCTCGTTACATTGGTGCCGAAACCCGGGAGGAAGGAGGGACATGCTGTCGAAGAGCCCTCGCTGCTGAGGGGGATCGCGGTGCTGCGGAGTTCGGGCAGCGCGGGAGTGTGTGTAGACCGCGAGAGGCTGCCCGAGGCAGTGGTGCTGGAGCCTTGTGAAAGGTGGGACGGAGACCCGGATGCCGTGCTCCTGGGACGAGGTGGGGTGGCTGCCGTCCTGGACCTGGAGGGAGCGGAGGAGTCGCCGCCGTCCGCCGTGGGCTGGAGCCTGCTGCCGTCCGCCATGAAGGGGAGGAGCAGGGGACGGGGGACTCGCTGCCGGCTGCCCTCAGCCGGAGGAGCCATCGCCGGCCGCCAGGAGGTGGTCGAGGATCGGGCCGTCCACCGAGCGTCCAGTGCCACCGCATGGCACCGCGAGAAAGAGCCTCTTGGCAGGCTGAGGACCGAGCGGCAGTGTGTCGGGGAACCGGACCAAGAATTTTTTTTTTTCTCTTTTTCCTCTCTCCCCTCTCTCGTCCTGCCGCTCCCTTGCTTCCGTCTCCTTTCTCTCGTCTCGTCTGTCCTTACCTCCAGGTGCTGCGGCCGCCGAGACAGGCCCCGGGGGGGAGTAGAGCGCAGTCTCGGAGGTACCCCCAGGCCTGCGAGGGGCGATGGGGGTATGTGGCGACCAGGGCGGGCGAGAGCCGTGAGGGAACGGCGCGAGGCCGGTGGCGCGAGAGTTAACAAGCTACACCTGGGAGACGCACCGGCCTTGAGTCTCTCACGGAGGAGCTCCGGGAGCATAAAAGGAGGAGCGACGACCGTGGAGGACGAGAGAGGACCAGGCCTGGACTTTATGTTATGTTTTATTATGTTTGTGTGGCCGGCAGACGTCCGCGAGGGTCTGTCGGCATTACTTTCGTTTTGTTCTTTGCTTATTTTGAATTAAACTTTTGTTGAACGTTCGCCGGTTCCCGCCTCCTTCTTCCCACATCTACTGACCTCGTTACATTCTCCCTCCCACCTTGATAAACGTGGGTGGAAAAGTGTTTTTCAGTATGTTTCATGACATTTAGGACAATAATAATAATTTGTTATAATGCAGATAAGAAATCCATTCACCATTCACACAATAGTCTGGCTGCATTTTTTTTACCACTGTGCTATAGTTTATGAAACAGATAACGTGTTATACTTTGCTGAGGCAAATAATATGCATTTGACAGATGATTTTATGCAAAACAGCATCACTCCCAAACACAAACCAAACACATGACCTTGATATTCAATGCTCTATTGAGCTACATGAAAAGGCAAGGCAAGGCAAGGCAAGGCAATTTTATAATTATTGGATGTTTACAAATGCTCTCCAAGCATGCGGGTATTCCATAAAGCAAGGTTATCGTACTGTCAAACATACCCTGAACTCTCGGTTGATTAACCCAAACCTTGCTTACTCCAATGCTGGTTCCAAAAATGTGTCCGGGAGTAAGTTCAGCCAACCCAGAATATGTCTTGTGTGTTAACCGTGAACATTCTCAACAGAGCGATGAATCAGTGAGTAAGAACTATATTGTTTGTTTGATGCTAATTATATAACTGCTAATTATAATTATATAAAAAGACTGACTAAAATGATTAATCTGTGCTTGCAAAGATAACATGGCTGTAAAATTATTTTTTTTAGTCATTCTGCTTCCACATTGCTTCAAAGGTAAGATATATCATACGTGTTTTTGTTATTATTATTATTATTATGGAAATACATTATAGCATAGAAAACATCCTGTTGCAAAAAAAAAAAGCCTGAATGCAGATCAATGATGTGTGAGATGAAAATATATATTAGAATAAAAATTACCTTGATTTAATAGTGTGTTATATATCGATATAACTATATATAACAACATGTTCTGCAACCAATACGACAATATAGGTTGTTTGTCAGTTCCCTGAAATACGACCCATAGGAGCGTTTACTAAAGTTGCGCCCCTCTCGACAACAGGACACTTTCATTTAAACGCATTGTTTCCTTTTATCTGCGTCATATTTTGGGTTTCATGTAGCTCAATTGGCAGAGCATTGCAATAACAATATGCAATCATGTGATCATGCAATCGTGGGTTCGATCCCAGGGAACACATATGCTCATAAAGTATATATGCACTATAAATCACTAAGGGTAGGTTTAGGGGTGGGGTGGGTGAAGTCGTTAATAAAAAATTGATTTTTGCTAAATGGAAATAGGACAAATGGTGTAAAAAAGTCCACACATTGCATTTAAATGAACACACATTTGGATTGATAACGACAGTCATACGTCATTTCATGATGACAGACGTAACACAACACTGTCATTATTTTTACGCCAGCTAGAGTGCGTATGACTTTAAAGCGTAAATATAGGTCATAATAAGGTGCTTGAAAAATGACCTATAGGGTCGTTTTTTATTTGGAGGACAGTCTCATATATAGGGTACAACGGGGCTAAAGGCGCCTTTAATTTTACTTTCCTCTAAACCACTAGATGGCACAAAAACTTGTGTCACGTGCAAATTTGTCTGATCTTTGATGCGATCGCGGGCAGCAACGCAAAGTTGATTCTGAGGTCGTTTGATCTAATATTTGATGTTTTTTTAAAATGTTGTTGATTTAAGTAGCAAATAAGAATCCATTAAATTAATGTTTGTATTTTCAGACAAAAGTCTTCTTAATGATTTTTTTAGTTTTGTTCAAGGTAATTCAGGCAACAGTTTTTCAACAACGGGTGAATATGTAAAAGTTTGGTATTTGGGAGGGGGCTGTTGGGGCAAAAGGCACAATAATTAACATGTTAATGAATAGCTGGCTAACTTTTCCATTTCTTCACATGACATGGTTAGATTCACATAGCAAATATCATAGAGATCTTAGAGATAATCACCATATTTATGAAACAATCATATTTTAAAATATATTAATCATATCATTAATTATTGTCACTACTGTAACAATATATTAAATAGGCTATTATGGGATCTCCTTCAATGCTTTCAGAATCTTTACTTTTTAAAATAATTTTGTTTCTGTATTTCTGTATTTTAAAATATATAAAAATATATTACATAGGCCTATTTTAATGACAGTATATTTATTGAACAAAAATGAAATATTTTATTTATCAAAAGAAACAGAAAATAGTGCAAACTTTGCTATAGTGATTCTTTTGAACAAGTATTAACCGAGTCATTATTAAAAACATATTATTTTAGCTAAAGTATTTGTATGAATACACCTCATACACCTCTTACCACCTCATACATTTATAAGATTTTTTTAAAGAAAATTAACCACTTTATGATTTTTTTTTTTTCACACAAAATCTGTTGCTCCATCAATGTTCAGTACAAACATATATATTTTTCCTGCAATCATATACTTTGAGTAGTGAAAAGCACATTTTTTCTTAAGGTGTGCCTTTAGCCCCATTGTACCCTAATATTGTGTGGAATGTATTATAATTTATTACCTTTTTGATCCCTAATCCTAGCTAAAACATTCCCCAGGGTTACATCTCATTATCATATGAAATTAATGTCCAAGGAGTATTATAGTTATCTGAAGTATTAGAGAATGAATGAATAAATAAATAAATAAAGATTACAAATGACTCACACCATTTAAAAGTCTTCATTAAAAAAAATTCAAATAGAAGGATATAGGCACAGTAACCTGAAAATTACAAAAGGAAGCAAAACAAAACTGAAAATGATTTTTACTGTTTTATTGACAGCCATAGTAACTGCCTTGATAAACTTGATAAGGACAAAGTCAACAATTTATCTATGAATTAGTTCTGATTGAACCTGTCTCCAGATATATGATAATTCAATCAATTTATATGAGTTATCTCATATTTAGTTACTTACAAACAAGGAAATATAGTTTTATTGGTGCACATTCTGTTAATAAATAATGAACATAGTGTGAAACACAGTCTACAGTATATATGCCTTTCAGATGTTGAACTGTTCCTCACATAACGCAAGCATAAGGTAAGGAGACAAGAGTTTCTTTCTTTTCATCACATATCACTATTTGAGTTAAGCGAAAGTACTGCACTGAACATGCTGTTTGTTTAGACTAAACATGTTGGGCTTTTTGCAGGTACCATATTCCTCCTAATTATTTCATTTAACAAAGTAAATAGAGAGTAATCTCTGTTTAGAATTCTTAATTCGTTTTCAGACAAACGATGGATGGCCTGGACAAAATAATAGACTCTGATTCCCAAGACGAAGGGAGGTATTCAGCTTCATTTTTATATAGATTTTACTGATATTTTTTTGCAAATTAAGCATGAAAATGTTATGTAATTGTGTGTATATCGGATATATAATATGGAAATTTTGAAATAAGTAAGATAAAAAAATGTCATTTTCATCATGTCATTTCTACAACAGACTGCTGTTAAACACAATACATCATTTGAGATGGGGTGGTGACATTTTGTTGGTTTGAAAAATGAAAGCTCAGAAAAAAATGAGAATTCTCATGTGATGCTTGTATGTCCAGCGTTGGACTCTTAGTAAATAAAAATAAATCTAAATAATCTAATTAATGATCAAAATATAATGTCTCTGTTTTAATGTTTTTTATTATAAAGCTCATTTTCAGAATCACAAACTCATGGAGCATTCCACAATCATTTCATTGAGTCTGTTCAGCCTTTGATTGAGTTGATTGACTCTCTGAGGTTCATCGGCATTGATAAGGATATAGATCTACCATCCATTGCAGTGGTGGGAGATCAGAGTTCTGGAAAGAGTTCTGTTTTGGAGGCTCTCTCTGGGGTGGCTTTACCTCGAGGAAGTGGTAAGATTCTGAAGTTACTTTTATTTCAGAACCTTGTGACTAAATGAGAATTACCAACAGTATTATTTATTGCCATTTATTATCTTATTGCCATGCCCCCATCTATTAAAATTGTTGGAAAAAGCTGACACTCAGTAATGTTGAAAAATGAAAATGAAACCCATTTAAAAATTTACATATTTCTTTATTTAGCATATGTTTTTGTCCAAAGAGCTTGACACCATTTTATATACTCGCCAATGGCATTTTTTATTCGCATTTGGTTCTGGTCGAGTGTTAACTTTAGGGCCTACTTTCTATTAATGCAATACAGTGAATGACAACCGTTTCTGTTCTCCTAGTGGTTTACATTACGGACAGAATTACTTAATGAAATTGGATAAGCTGAGTAGCAATTCATTTTCCACTAATTCTTTTCTGTGAAGAGGATTGTGGGTAATTAGAGGACATGAAAGATAAACTTGATGTATTCTTCAAAATTAGTTGAAAGTCACAAAATGAAGGTTGCCAACCAAGGATCCTTCTAAAAATTGAGATGGCTTTTGATCGAGCTTAATAATGTGGCAGCCGAGATATGCAGTCTTACTAGGATACTAGGACTTACTAGGATCTAATTTCAAACCCAGAAGTAAAAGTAAAGTCTATAGTTGTGTCCCAAATGACATACTAGACACTATGCTCTTAAAGTATGCATTATGTACAGTATACTCTTATTAATAAAAGGTTCCAAAAGTTTTTTTATTTATTTATTTATTTTTATTTTTTTGATAATCTAAAGAATATACTATAAATAACCTTTATGGATGGTTTTATGGATGCTTAAGGTTCTTCATGGAAGTGTAACTCTTCCGTCTAGTGTATGAATGTTATAAAATTATTTTGTCTGATGATTATTTGTCTGATGAAGGGTCTAACATTCTACACTTTTTTTCGGGATAATTATCATCTAGGTATTTCAAGTGCACACTATAACACTATACCACAAAGACACTATTCGCACTATACTAAAAACTGACATAGAAAAGAGCATAAGTACACAAATTGGGAAGCGTCTTGTGTCAGCTGTGTTTTTGAGTGTCACTCTACTACAACATTATGTGATGCTGCACGTTTGTACTGAGAGATTTTTATTTTTATTTTTTCATCTTTAAGGTATTGTTACTCGTTGTCCTCTTGAGTTGAAATTGCGGAAGCTCAAAAAAGGACCGTGGTCAGGGGCCATTTCTTACCGAGGTCACAGAGAGACCTTTTATGACCCATCAAAGGTGGATAACCTTGTTAGAAAAGGTGAGTATGAACAAAAACCCTTAAAGATAATCCATCATGATCTCAGATGTGAATCCTGATGAAAAATAAAAAAATAAAATATATATATATATATATATTGTCAGGTGGTAATTTCGTATAAATTTGTACAATGTGATAAAATATTGTAATTGTGTCCAACAGGGTTGTACAAAATTCAGAATTCAAGATTTGGTTTCTTTTCTATCAACGAATATGAATTAAATTAGCCATGCTCCATAGTACAACTATGTTGAAGTGGAATTTGTATTGGATGGAACGTTTTATTGATAATCAATTCAAATAAATTAAACAATTTACACTAGTGGCCAAAAGTTTAAAATAATTTATGATTTTGAAGGAAGTCACCAACTCACCAAGGCTGCATTTGTTTGATCAAAAGTGCAGTAAAAATAGAAAAAATGTGAAATATTATTACAAATTAATGCCTCGTTTCCACTGAGCGGTACGGTTCAGTACAGTACAGTTCGGTACGGTTCAGAACAGTACACCCTGATCAGGCTTGCGTTTCCACCGCCAACAGTACCCTTACTTGATAGGCGTGGTGTAGACGGACAGTAGTGATCATCGTCATTCTCGCACAAAGAAAAAAAAAAATAATGTAGTTGTTTAAAGCTCAAATCTGTGGTTTATTTATAAAGATAGTGCCTATTTGAAAATTTGATCTGACGTTGTCGGAGTTGTGAGATCTAGACGCTCACCGGGTGCTCGGTGCTCATGTACCCAGCCGAGAGCAGCTGGACCTCGGCTAGTCCTTCTGACATTTGCCGCTGGCTCTGATGTCTCTGTAGTGGTTAAAAACGAGACACCATTCATCTTGTGTATAACAATCTTTGGTCTCATGAATGGTCTCTTGTGCACAATCTTTGGTCTCATGAATTTATAATTTGTTCCTGGGCAAATCGTTTTGGCTGAGGGCAAAGTGAAGTTTCATAACTTTATTTTTTTTATTTAACTTTACCATTGTACTTAGTGCACTGTACGTTTGACTGAATTGTTTGCTTGTCTTTATTTCTTATTGTATACCTTCTCATACTTTATACTCTTATAATGGTTATTATTGATAATTAAAACTGACTTTTAACAAAAAGAGAGGGTTGTTTTGTTTTGTCTAACTTTATTATAGGCTACATACAGTGAGGATAATCAGAGTACATATGCACATATTGCCTGAACCACACATTAATAGGTTTCATATTTTTTTAAATAAAAACGAAAAGAGGCAGAGTTGTGTT
This sequence comes from Megalobrama amblycephala, assembly GCF_018812025.1. Taxonomy (NCBI): domain Eukaryota; kingdom Metazoa; phylum Chordata; class Actinopteri; order Cypriniformes; family Xenocyprididae; genus Megalobrama; species Megalobrama amblycephala. Next base: position 5,101,835 of record NC_063059.1, on the reverse strand, counting down.
TTATATTTTGTTTTGTTATATAGCCTACATGAAGATAATCAATGTACGCATTGCCTGGACCACACTTGTGTGGCGTCTCTTGTGTTGTCATTCCCCTTGTAGCAAGCGCAAGTGACGATTCTCTGTCAACCAATCAACGTTCTGCAGAGTGTAGCTTCACCCTTTTGGTACGGTACTATTGTGCTTGGTACCCCCAATGATAGGGTCCCAAAAAAGTGGTACGGTACGGTTCGGAATTAGGGTACCATTCACAAATTTTGACAATGGAAACGGCAAAAATTGAGTACCGTACTGAACTGAACCATACCGCTCAGTGGAAACAAGCCATAAAAGGACTATTTTAAATGATATATTAAAATAGAAAATGTTCATTTTAAATTGTAATATTTCAAAAACATTAAAAATGTGAATTATTCCAAAGTATTTAAAAGGTATACTCTATTCAGTTGTGAATGGTACACAGCCCTGCAGTACAGAGGTAGATTTCATAAGATTCAGACTCGCCAGATCTATACTCTTGTGTATGTCCATTGAAAACCTTACATGTGTATTCAACAGCTCAAAACGAGCTTGCTGGAAATACAGTTGGAATCAGTGATGAGTTTATCACTTTGGAAATTTCATCTCCTGATGTATGTGACCTCACTCTGATCGATCTACCTGGTATAACCCGTGTACCTGTACATGATCAACCTGATGATATCAGCGATCAGGTGAGTGTATGTAGTGTTCCTTTTTGAAGTAGAATTCAACACTGTGATTTGGATTGATGCCATGGTGACCGCCATCAGCGTGACCAGTGTCTGAAGCACGTGTAAACACACTCCAATTTCATTGGGTGGCGACAGCCTGTGACATCATAAGCAGACCACCCTTAAGTATAAGAGGGCACCCGTAGTACATGACATCTAAGAATCGTGATAAGACATGATAAGAATCGAGCAGCGAATGGAGCATGTTCGGCTCTCAGGGGAGTTAAATGCATGCTTTGTGACGCGGTTGCTGTGAGAAGCTCCACTTATGCTTGACTCTTACTTTAAGGGTTAGTTCACCCAAAAATGAAAATTCATTCTTTAATTACTCACTCTCATGTCGTTCCAAACCCCTAAGATTTTCGTTCTTCTTTGAAAAAACAAATCAAGAACTTTTTGAAATCTAACAGCATTCTGTCCCTCCATAGACAGCCTTTGCAACTGGAACTTTGACGCTTTAAAAAATTCATAAAGAGATCATAAATCTAATCCATATGAATTGAGTGATTTAGTCCAAATTTTCTGAAGAGATGCGATTGCTTTATATGATGAATAGATTTAATTTAGGCTTTTACTCAAATATAATCATTGATTAACTAACATGCACAGAAGCTCAACCGAACCTGAATGACGAGCGAGAACAAACCTCTTCTGGAAGATCAAACATGCTGCGTAACCAGTGAGGTTCATTCTCATGTGTTACGCAGCACATTTGAGCTTCCGGTTTATTCTTTGAAGCAGGGTGAATAAAGTATATAAATCACTTCCCCCTACTTCATTTACCTCCCTCCCCAACCACTGTTGGAAGTGTGGATATATGCTCCCCTTTGGGTTGGTGTTGTATAGACCTCCCTAGTTTGACCCATGTTAAAGCACTAGCTACAGTGGAGCTACATCTGGAGAAGTGTCATTATTTAAGTCAGGGTTAAGCCGCTCAGTGTACTGTGATTTTTAAGTAGGGCTTAACTCTCCTACAGCCTCCTTGGGGTTGGAATATGTGGATGATAGTTATTGGCAACCTGTAGCTTAGTTGTCTCTTGTATGCCTCCCCTGTCTAAGTAATGTCAAGGGACATATCTCCTCTTTGGATAGCTCCAAGGGTTGATGCTAGGTCAACAATCTAGATGGGCACTATTTTCCCTCTACTTCATTCACTTCCCTCCCCAACTATGTTTGGGTCTTGAAGTAGGGATAGCACTCCCCTTGGAATGGCCCTGGTTTGACAATGCTAATAAGTAGGGATAAGTTCATTACAAGAATCTGTGCAATTAAGTTTTTAATATTCTTGTATTACAGCCTTTTCTGTAAGAATCGAGGCTGCATTTATCCAGAATAGTGGTATGCCAAGGTCAATAGTCAAAAACTCCCCATGGCAGGCATTCCTTAAGAGTTGTGTTTCAAGTGAGAAAGGTGCTGTTGCAGCTTACCCATGTTTGCTTACCCATGTTGCAGCTTACCCATGTCTGTAAAAGCTCTGCCTTTATGGCTGCAGTAGCCCTCAGGTGAGGGAGGAAGGTTCTAGAGGACGGGACTTCCCTTGCTACAAAGGCATACACGCTAGAATATCTTCCATTCTTGTGGGAGACATTGGTATAGGGATGTTACCACTACACATCCTGTGTACGTCTCTTAGGGACCCGCCCTGGGTTGACACTCCTACTCAGGCTAAGTTATTCATTGTCACGGTATGCTACGTCCACAATGTTTGTGCATATTCTCACCTAGTGAGGCAGGCATCCCCTCGGCATGCTGGAGTGGGTATTTGTTTCACCAAAGCGTTGATCCAAGATGCAGTGTTAAGTGCCACTTCAAAAGGGAATGTCTCAGGTTAAAACTGTAACTATGGTTCCCTGAGAAAGGGAACGAGACACTGTGTCTCGTTGTTATGCCAGTGGGTCTGCCTGCACATCTCCTTCAAAGAAGTTGATGTTGTGTACTACGGGCACCCTCTTATACTTCAGGACGTGCTGCTTATGACATTATGGGCTGTCACAAGCCAATGAAAATGGAATGTTTTTACATGTGCTTCAGACACCATTCACCATTTCCCAAAGCGTCGATCCAAGAAGCGGTGTCTTGTTCCCCTTCTCAGGGACAATGGTTAAAGTTGTAACCTGAGATATTTTCTCAACTTGTACACAAAAGGAGTCTTCTATGCCTGATCAGTAACTATTGCTTTACATTACATTATTAAACCTGCAGCTTTAAAAAAAAAAAAGTTTTTGACATATTGACTTTTTGACACATCACATTCAGTTCCAGATCAATGACAATCCCAGATGAAACTTGTTTGTCATGCCTTAGGTAGTCTACCTGTAGCTGACTGGTGCAATTCTTTTAACTCAAATGTTAAGAGTGTAATTGATGGTTTTGCTCCTGTGAAAGTCAGGAAGAAGAGTGGCAGACAAAAGAACCCTGTAGAAACTCAGCAGTGCAAAATGCAGAAAAGCTGAGCACATGTGGGGGAAGACAATTTTGAAATCCACTATAACATCTCTAAAGACAGCCTTCATGCTTTCAATGTGGAACTAGGCAAAGCTAGATGGACCTTCTTCTCAACTATTATAAACAGCAACTTAAACAACACATACACTCTTTTTGCTACAGTTGAGATACTAACAAAACCCCCAAGTCACATTCCCAGTGAAATGTTCTCAGACAGCAAATGCAGTGAGTTTTGCAATAATATCAGAAAGGCAATCAACACATCCTTGAGTTGTGCTGGGGTCAGACAGGTCAGACCACAACCTCAGAAAGTAGTATCTATGTATGATTTCGAAGAAATTGATGGTACAAAGATGTTGATCCAGGAACATGTTGTACTTGGTAAAATCGCATTCGCCGTCACATACACGTGAGCAGTGTGAGTGCACACCCATTACATACGTTAACACACAGGCTGGTGTAGCACCAGAAGCAATCAAAGGCAGACGGTGTGGTGGATACTCGACTCCATTAAGAGGTTGGAAAGACACTGGAAGCCATCAGAGGCAGAAGGTATGTGGATACTCCACCCCATAAAAGGGTAGGAAAGACACTAGTAAGCCAGGAAGTTAATACTAGTGTGTCTCATGAACTGAAGCTCTCTGACTCTTACATTCAGTCAGGGGTGCCCCGAACTTTATGATTGTTATTTTTATTTCCCATGCATGATATTTTTATTTCCTATGTATATGTTGCGATTAATTTATGACTATTTTAACTCCTTATATGTAAAGCTCTTTGAATTACCATTGTTTATGAATTGTGCTATATAAACAAACTTACCTTTCCTTGCCTTTGGGCCAGATTTAATTAACGGGGCAAATTAGCATGAGAGCGCAATTCCACAAATGCGCCGATGGGAGTGGCAAGTTTTGCGCATGATCTACTGCTGACGCACAAATTAAAGAGCACAGATGCAGTCAAATCATTTACATAATGACCAACGAAATCTAACAAGAGCAGCGCAAATTAGCGTTGGGACGCAAATAAGCAGAGCTGATGCTCATCAGGTGCGGTTGACACAGGCGTAACTTGAAACATGTAATATACAGATAACGTCTTCCTCTAGCATTCCAAAGAAATTAATACGAAAGGAAAATATTTTCTCCCTTCTACCACGTTCTCTGCAGTGTCTCCTTCTAGCTGCAACAATTGGTAGCCATGTTGCAAAATGGGTTAAGACATGCTTTTTTTTGGGCGTTAAATAATGACGCAAATACCAGTAAGTAAAATAAGTAATGAATGATTAGTTTAGATTTAAGTGGTGTATGTAAAGGATCTGGAAGCAAGCAGAGTAGTTTCTAAAGCATGTAGTGCCATCTGCTGTTAAAAACTAAGCTCAGAATCGAGAATTCGAGAGAGAATTGCAATACATTGGACAATCTCAGAATCACTCCAGATTCTTTGTATCACAAATCGAGAATTGATGTATTGTCCCCGATCTACATTTTATCATGTATATTTCCCATATTATGGAAGTATAATAGGTTCCATAGGCATTTCATGTAGACTTTAACATTCTCTTCTCCCTAATCAGAGAACATTTGATCTTTTTTTAGATCAAAAACTTGATACTGAAATATATTACCAAAAATGAAACCATCATTTTAGTTGTTGTACCCTGCAACGTTGACATAACAACAACAGAAGCACTAAGAATGGCACGAGATGTGGACTCAGAAGGACACAGAACTCTTGGTTTGCCAACTTATTTCCATAAAATATTTGTCACTTTATTAATCTTGTTTAAACTCATTTTTTTTTCCCTTTCTTTTTTTATGCATGGGTTAGCAATTCTCACAAAACCAGACCTCATTGACAAAGGAGCAGAGATTGATGTTTTGAACACTGTCCAGGGCAAAGTCGTACCTCTCAGCAAGGGCTACATTATTGTGCGATGCCGTGGTCAGAGTGACATCAATAACAAAATCCCTCTTAGTGAAGCCATGGAGATGGAAATGGAATTCTTTAGGAACCACCGTTATTTTAGGTAATTAATTACTTAAGTTACATTAACTGAAAATTTATGAATGTTTGTTTAAAAGAACTTTTCTTCTTTCTTGACAGCTCTCTATTGAATGATGATAAAGCATCTACTCAGTGCCTGGCAAAAAAACTGACCAAAGAACTTGTTGATCATATTAAGGTAAGTATTAAATGATAACAGTGATGCTTTAAACCCTTCAATTGACTTGATTGTTTTTTAATTTTTTTTTATAAAACGCTATAAATATCACATTTAACAATATTAAAGGTCCCGTTCTTCGTGATCCCATGTTTCAAACTTTAGTTAGTGTGTAATGTTGTTGTTAGAGTATAAATAAAATCTATAAAATTTTAAAGCTCAAAGTTTAATGCCAAGTGAGATATTTTATTTAACAGAAGTCGCCTACATCGAACGGCCAGTTTGGACTACATCCCTCTACTTCCTTCTTTAATGAAGTCACTAAAACAGTTTTTTGACTAACCTCCGCCCACAGGAATACACAAAAAAAGGGGGCGTGGTCTTGTTGCGCTCCCACGGAGAAGAGCAAGAGTTGCGTTTGTAGAGTGTGTTTGTCGCCATGTCGTCGAAACGCTGTTATTTTCATCCCGTAGTCCAATCACCTTTGTTTGGCCTTCCCAGGGACGCTGTACTTAGAGATCAATGGTTACAATTTATGTTTAACTCGGTTCCCGAAAATTATAATCCACATGTAAAACTATGTGCAGCACATTTTGCTGAGGACAGCTTCCTCAATCTCAATCAGTTTAATGCCGGATTCGCACAAAGATTATTCTTGAAAGATGGAGCAGTTCCCTCTTTGTCCTCTTTGTTGTTTATGGACCACAACCAGTAAGTGTATTTTATTATTTAAGTTGGTGCGTTTAACAGTTTCTGTAACTTATCACACAGAAACAACTACTAAACAAACAGCTTACCATTGTGAAACATCCTGCAAAAGTCGTGTTTGCACAGGTTCTACTCGATCCTCTTCATCTATGTTCTCCGGGTCTGATTCCGGCTCAAATTGATTTAAAATTAAAGACATGTTTACAATAACACTGAGCGCATGCATCTCCACATTATGGTAAGAGGCGTGACCTTTCCGGGCAAGGTTCGCTCAGAGCCATAGAGAATGGCCCATTCTCTCTCTATGGCTCTGGGTTCGCTAAGCTGCTGTCGAATAACAGCACAGGAACCGCTGGCACAATCAGAACTCGTTACGTATTTCTGAAGGAGGGACTTCATAGAACAAGGAAGTCATCAGCCCGTTTTTATGACAGTGGAAACAGCGGTATACAGATAAGTAAATTGTGAAAAATACTGTGTTTTTTTACACGCGAAACATGAACACATGTTATATTGCACACTATAAACACAATCAAAGCTTCAAAAAAACCACAAAAAACGGGACCTTTAAAACTTCGATCTAAGCCAGTCTTCAGCTTATGCCAAGTGAAAAGCCATTTTGTTACTCAGTGGAGTGTGGAATATATTATAAACAGGGCCGGAGCCCAGGGGCATATAAATACACAGGAGTAGTCAAAAATACTAGTTAAACTCACAGCACATGCAGTGATGGAGAGCGCAGCATTTACTGTGAACTGAGCCACTCTTGAGCTGCTTGCATGAACACAGTGTGCTTCACTCTGAAACCCATGGCAAATTAGATCACAGCCTTTGCAGTGTGATAAGTGCACTAAGCTATATCTTGATTTTTTTGATTGACAGATGCTTTGCCCAAGCAATGGCACAAAACATAGCATTAGTGATTTTTTAGGTTAATTGAAAAACTGTAGTGTGACAGATTAAACTATGGCGGGTCATCATTGTAATTAAATCAGATATTGACATTTGATATAGACTGCAATAAAGCATAATAAATTAATCAATTATTTAATAAAAAAGAAAGAAATTATTCACTTGTATGTGCTTGAAGTCTTTGATGTAAAATATCAACCCACTCCTGTACATTCTTTTGCCTACATAATCATCAGACTATCTCTTCTCAGTGAGCTGTAAAGCTGCAAGATGCATGATATAACAATAGATGGCAGTAATGTACAATTTTACTAATAAGTTCTAATATTGTTCTAATAAGAAGACACCCAACTGCTTCAGTGCATTACAGGCTCGTCAGCTCTTATGGAAATTAACCATAGTTTTATCATAGTAAAACCATGGTTTTTTTTTGGTGCATTGACTACCATTTGTATAACCACAAAAAACATAGTTAAACTATGGTTTTTGAAGCGAAACCACAGTTAATTTGTGGTTACTATGGTATAACTACAAGAACCATGGTTTTATGGTTATATGGTTTTATTCGAGGTAAAACCATAGGTTTTCTTTACATTAGTGCTGTTTTGGACTGATTATTTGAATTAATTCACTTACTGGATAATTGGACTGAAAACATTTCTGGAGTTTAGCATCTTAAAATAATCTGATCACAAACAGAGAAGAAGAATCGGGTTAAAGGGTTAGAATAGAAATTTCCACTTACCAGGGTAGATGCTTGTGTAGATGTAGATGCTCAGTGTTGTAAACTCCCAACTTCTGAAATCATCTAACTGTGTGACATAAATTACATTAATAACGCAATTTCACGTGCTTCATTAATTTATTTGCGTTATTTGTGTTAAATAATTTTAATGCATTAATGAATTAAGCGAATGTGTTAATGTTGACAGTCATAATATACACACACATTTAGCAAGTTGATTCATCCATATATGTTTTGGACACAGAAATCGCTACCACATTTGACTGACCAAATTGATACTAGACTGCTCAGTGTGCGAGAAGAACTTAAAAAGTACAATCTGGGTCCACCTCTGGAAGAAGAAAAGATGGGACCTTTTCTCAGTGAGGTAAGAACTCTGAGAATAAAGCACATTAAATATTGTCTGTACTTGAATAATATTATGACATTTTATTTATTCATTGAATAATGATTGATTGATATTTCATATATAGATAATAATAGAGTTCAGCGATCAAATAAATGAACTGAGTAGAACAGGACATTCAAAAGAGAAAAACATTCATGCACTTCTTCGTCCTGTGTTCAAGAAATGGGACGTCTACCTAAGAAGCACTGAAGCATCATGTGAGTCAAGATACAGTATATTAATATGCCTTTTGCAGAACCATGTGACTTTTGTAGGACTGTACCAAAATAAAAACCCTTAATCAGACCTTCTCTTTTTGTTATTGCAAATGTAGTCACAGCAAGAGTGAAAGAAATGGTAGATAAGTATAATGAAATTCATCGTGGAAGAGAATTGCTTACATTCAGTGAGTTCTGTGAGTTTGAATGTGTCATCAAAGACCATGTGGCAGCCCTTCAAGAGCCAGCGATGGAAACACTGAAGCACGTACGAGGTTAATATATTTTTTAAATGTATATTTAATCTTTTTTTTTTAATCAATAAACATTTCTAAATATTATTTATTTATGACAACTTAACAATTTTTTATTTTTTTTTTTAAATATTTTTCAGAGATTGTTCAAAACAAGTTCAGGGAAGTATGCATTTTATCTTTTGTTCAGTATCCTTCACTGAGAAACAATATCTCTGTAAGTATTTTTTTTTTTTTTTTTTTTTACATATATTCACACACACACACACACACACAGACACACACACGTAAATATATATATATATATATATATATATATATATATATATATATATATACACAAAATATATTCTGACTCCTTGAACATTTCAATTATTAATACAGATTATTTACTATGGTTTAAAATAAAATATGACAATATCTCAGAGTTAAACTGTATCAGAAAAATAACACTTAAAGGGATGGTTCTGCTTGAGTGCATAGCAACCGGCGAGCCTGAGTGCGTAGCAACCGGCGAACTTGCACGTGAAGCGGCCGGCTGGCTTGAGAGCGAAGTGGGCAGCGGGCTTGAGTGCGAAGAACAGGAAACAAACAGGAACAGCAAGGGACAGGCAGAGTCGAGGTCAGGATACAGGTAAAGATTAGGACAGGCAGATATCCCTCACAGATCACTATACAAAGCACAGGTCAGGGGTAGGCAGCAGAGGATCGTAAATGGGTAACAGGCAGGATCAGTAACAGACAGGCAGACAGGATATAAATGCTCAGAATTGCAACCGGGGTAAATAAGACTTCGCACTGAGTTGTTGACCTTGCATGCGCAACATCCTATAGGTTCTGTACAGGGAAAAGAAATGATTAGTTCACCTCCCGAGTCTTCGGGTCTGAGTCGTTTGTTCATCCCGTGATAGCCCCATAGGCTAAGGCTGTTCAGTGGGTACAGGAAACATAAATGATTAATTCACCTCTCGAGTCTTCGGGTTTGAGTCGTTCGTTCATCCCGTGATTGCCCCAAATGCTTTAGCTTTAGCTATGCAGTCGGCACCAAATGTGGTAATAACGAGATGTTTAATGCTTTAAACTTTATCCGTATGATGTGGAAAATCTCTTTGATAAAGCAAAAATACCTAAATATAATACAGCATACAGTCAGTACTAGCGTAATGTTGTATTTGTAGTAAGATTGAGCCGGGAAGTGGTCATGTGACAAAAGAACGAATGATTCAGACCCAAAGACTCGAGAGGTGAGCTAATCATTTCTGTTTCCTGTAAAGACTGCTCTGTCACCGGATGAACAAACGCCTCAGACCCGAAGACTCGAGAGGTGAACTAATCATTTCTGTTTCCGGTACAGACTGCATAGCATAGCTTCAGACTTGGGATTTGACGGGACAAAACAAAAGAACAAACGACTCGGATCAGGAGGTTAGGTGAATTAACAGACTGCATAGCCTGAAGACCCAGCTAAGCTTTTTGTTAAATCATTTGTTCATGATCCGAACTTCCCATCCCTAATAAATGCAGCTTTGGTGAGCATAAGAGACACTATTAAAACATTACTTACCGATCACAAACTTTGTTGTACTCCTCAGACAGAGATGTATAGTAACGAAGTAGAACTACTTCACTACTGTACTTAAGTACTAAAAGGCGGTATCTGTACTTTACTAGAGTATTATTTTTTTCTCCTACTTCCACTTTTACTTCAGTACATATTTTCAATGAGTTTAATACTTTTACTCCGATATTTTTTTATGTGCTGCATCGTTACTCGTTACAATTATAAAAATGTTACGAATCATTCCATTCCAAACCCACATTACCAACGGTGGATGGCAGGTTTGATGAAGCTGGCACATCATTGAGCGAATGAAGCGATTAAGAAGACTGCGCGTGCTCCCGTTCTGCCTTTTGATCAGCGAAAAAGATGGACGAACCAAAAACACCACCTTCCATCCCATCAGTAAGTTAAGCCCTTTTGCTAACTAGCGACATGCTGCGGTGCTCACTTAACGTTAACTAGCTACTAGCCCCGGCCGCGCGCGCGCATTCACCGTCTTAAAACAACACGAGCGCTGTCTTGCTCTCAAATTGCTCTCTATTTGTTTACATAGTTAATGTGCACTGTGAAGTAACATATACAAACAATGAACAGCTGTATATTTATTAACTAAGATTAACAAAGATTAATAAATACTGTAACAAATGTATTGACCATGGTTAGTTCATGTTGGTTATTAGTCTAATACATTAACTAATGTAATGTTAACAAATCAAACCATATTATAAAGTGTTACAAACAAATCATTTACTCAGAACACCTCTTGAAATGAGAATATAAGTGTGCTTACCCCATTTTTTTAGTAAGAGTGGTTAGTAAGATTTAATCTTAATGAACTACAGTATTTTCAGGTTATTTATATGACAATGTGTAGAAAAATTACCTTAAAAAAATGATTTAGCCTAGTTTAGACTGAAGTGAGGTGAAAACAGAAAAAAGTGCAAAGCAAGTTGTTGTTAGCTAGCTGTTAATTTTATTCAATTGTATATGGTAGAAAATTAGACTATTAGTCAAAATAAACTTTTTGGTAATGAAATCAAAGTGCTGACAACAAACAAAGCATCTCAACTTGTCTGCATCTCAAGTGGTACTTAATCACACTTAATCTGTTTGTTTACAAAAAGTTACAGCCAAAGGAATTGTGATTGTCCTTTAGGTTTATCATATGAAATAATAAAAACAATATGATGTTCAAACATTTGACTACTTTCTTTAATAACTACATAACACAATACTTGTACTTTTACTTTCAGTACTTGAGTAGTAAATTTTAAAATAAACTACTTGCAATACTTAAGTACAAAAAATGTTGAATACTTTAGTACTTCTACTTAAGTGTGGTGCTTAAAGAGCACTTCAACTTCTACTCAAGTCACTTTTTTGATAGAGCACTTGTACTTTTACTCAAGTCTCGGTCTCTAGTACTTTATACATCTCTGTCCTCAGAAAATGATTGATGACATTCAGTCAAAACAAGAGGCCAAAGTGGAGAAAAGAATCAAGGAGTTCATTAATATGGAGCAACTGGTCTTCACTCAGGATAAGGTTTTACAAAACAAACTCGATGACTCTGACATCTCTCAGACGACTGGAATAGAACGTTATGAGAACCTCCGAGATGATGACATGATTTTAAATTCCAAAGGCTGTGCACTGTTGGATGCAAGAAATCTAGTTCCAGACAAACTGGCTCTTTATTATGAGGTGGGTGAGAACTATTGAATGTGTCAGTAAATTCATAGTCACTATTTTCACATTGGTAAACAACTAATTCATTATAAGAAAGTTTATGCAAAAAATAAAAATAAAGGGGCTTTTGTGCCACTAGTGTCAACAAGCATAAATGCCATTAGCCAACCCATCTGACATTGGTTGACCACAAGATAGTCCTGCCCCAAAATAATGTCAAGTGTCTGTATTGGCCTGGGTGAGACACTCAAACAAACTTGTTCACAGAGTGTTTACACATTTCAAGGGAATCAATCTATGAATGGCTTACTTATAGTTAAATAAAGGTTCTGAATAAAGGTTCTTTGTTGCCATTATGTTCCATGATGAACCTTTCAACCATGAAACATTTTTGTTTTACTAAGTTTTTATTATTATTATAATTATTAAAGTGTTTTTTTCCACACACAAAAAAAGAGTGGGGTTGGTGAAAATTAACAATTAATAACAATTTTAAATTTAATCTGCAAGTTTGTGCAACCAGATCATTGGGATATAGCGCATTGGCACTAGAGGTTCTAAATGGGCAGTCGCCCTCAAACTCCAAAAGGTGGCTCAAATACCGTTGTTTTCCAAGTGAATATTATAGTGATTCATGTCCTGTCTCCATATAGATTGTCTATCAGCGCCTCACAGACTATGTGCCCATGCTGATAACTCTGTTCATGCTGAAGGAAGCAGCTAAGACATTGCGGCATCAAATGCTGGAACTGAGGAACGGGGCAGATGTGGTCAAACTGCTGAGTGAAGACTCAGAGCGAGGACACAGGAGAGCTGAACTAAAGCAGCGTCTGGAACGCCTCACACAGGCTCAAGAAATGATAAACAACAGACTCTGAGACATCTTAATATCCATATACTTAGCATCAGGAATATACATAAATTAAGCATCAGGGCTGCAGAAATTGACCTCTATATATACTGTAATTTAATCATTTATCTGAATTCAGTTGAGAAATTCTACCAGTGAGTTAGTTCAGTAAAGCAGACAATGCAACATGTAATGAATATACATGTATCAGCAACCGTAGAGTTGCTGAATGGAAATTGTACAGTACGGTAATGTTGGCTCAAGTCGTCACATTACTCTTGCATTACCAAAATAACATAAAACCCATAATTTCTGTAATATCTATACATCTAAGTAATTAACATTTGTATCACCAGTGTTCCTGTTCATCATTATTACTATCCTTGGTTCAATTCTCAGGGACTAACTGATAAAATGCGTACATTGAGTACAGCATAGGTCTGTCAAATCTGCCAAATGCATATAATTATTTGTTTTTAATGAAATGTAATTAAATATTTACTCATTTGTTTCATGTATTACTTGAATTATGAAGGCTTATACATGTAATTCAAATTGATAAAGAATTGTAATGTTTTAGCATTGAAAATTTGGGTGTGGGGCAAGGGCTAAACAATAAAATAATAAAAAGCAAAAGTTTTAGAGCCAGAGTCTCAAGAGCATCAGCACCTTGGGTGACCATTGTTCTCTAGGTCCTTTCCCAATCTTGTTCCCTTCTCTCCTCTCTCAAAAATCTGATAAGAAATAAATAAGTAAATAAATTAATACAAATTTTATTGCAAATGTATGACTATGATATACATAAAATGTATGTCAACTTAGTTGCAATGCAAATACATGTTTGAAAATCAAAAATCTGCATAGTGGGTTGCGGAGTGTGTAGTCAAAGAAACAACAACAAAAACAATTCTAAATGTTTTTCTAATGCAAAACTTTTATTTCGACAGACGTGGATGAATGCTGTTGACTCTCCTGTTAGGCTACGTTCACACTGTGAGCATTAATGCTCAATTCTGATTTTTGCTCAGATCTGATTATTATTATTATTATTTTGTATAGCTGTTCACGTTGTTGTTTTAAATGTGGCCAATATCAGTTTATTACATCTTATGTGGCCAATATCAAGCGTTTATTATATATCAATAATAAACGCTTGATGGAGGGCGTGTCTGAAGCTTGTTCTGATGCGACCGTCACAGTGACAACAGCCAGTCACGTTAGTTTCCGGTGTTGCATGAACGCAATTGGCTATCGTCTGTGATCTGATTGGCTGACGCCTGACTTGGCGCTTGAAAAGTTGAGAAATCTTCAACTTCTGCTGTGAGCGACGCGAGTGAAGCGACGCGAGTGAAGCGACGCGACGGAACCCACAATTCAATTTGGCAACACATGATGTCACCCATTCAAAGTAAATGAGAAGCATTAACTCAGACGCCCCATGTGAATGCAGTAACTACATCATCACTGCTACAGTCCACGCGTGAGTATTCACACTGGAAGTGTTTGTACAGCGTCACAGCAGCAGCTCCAAGCTACATATAAAGTGACCTTTCTTTACAAAGACAACTAAAAATGTGTTTTTATATGTTGGTCATTTATAAACTTGATAGTTTTGAAAGCTTGTTAACATTGGGAGGTTCATGTAAACGTAAATAACAAACAAAATAACATAAAGCCTAGTGTCATATTTCTGCATATGAATGAGGTAAGATTTGTGTTTACATCATCTGCCGTGTGTACGTTTACAAGACAGCAAACTTTTCAAGCGCCAATGAAGGTGTCAGCCAATCAGATCACAGACGCTAGCCAATTGCGTTCATGCAACACCGGAAAGTAATGTGATTGGCTGTTGTCACTATGACGGTCGTGTCAACACAAGCTTCAGACACGCCCTCCGTCAAGCGTTGCTGCCGACGCCCTGTGTGAAACTCTGCTCTCTTTTGTCACATCATTATCTTTATTTTTCAAGTTACTTCCCCCGTATCCCTGGCTGTGATAGGAACCAGCGAGGAGTGAGTGAGGAGTCAGGGTGGTGAAGTGATGCTGAAAACATAGATGCTTGAGGAACATAGGCGAGTCAGCTGCATGTGTATATATGCCTCCTCACATGCTGATTGGATAAATCATTTGAATGTGCTCCTCCTGAAATCTGTTGATAAATCATTTCATGAGTTCACACTTACAAATAATTAGTAAAAATATGCATATTTGGTGTGCTGTCTGAGGAGAGGGCTCCAAGCTTGGTATTTTGGCCCAAACCCAAACTACTCCCCGTCCCAAAAAATATGCAAAACCAATGTGGGACAAAAGCCAGGAAACAATACTGATACTGAGCTCCTGCAAGGGTGGAAGGGAAAAATTACTCCTGCTGCAGTAAAAGCAAGTTGGACAGAGAAATGAAGCTCCTGTGGGAGCAGAGAAGATAACACCCTGCTGAAAAATCCAGCTACAACCAGCCTAAGCTGGTCAGGCTGGTTTTAGCTGGTCTCCTAGCCTGGTCATAGCTGGTTTTAGAGGGGTTTTGGTTAGCTAGGAGACTGGTAGGCTGGGAGACCAGCTTAAACCACCTAAGCCAGGCTGGAAGACCAGCTAAAACCAGCTACTTCCAGCTTAAGACAGCTAAGACCAGCCAACTAGCTTAGGCTTTGTATATTATTACATGTATATTAGGATTTTTCAGCAGGGCACTGCTGCTTCATTGAAGCAAGTTGGACAGAGAAAAGGAGCTCCTGCAAGAGCTGAGGGGATAGCACTGCTGCGGCAGTGAAAACAAGTTGAATGGAGAAACAGAGCTCCTGAAGGAGTGCCGGAGATAACACTGCTGTGGCAGTGAAAGCAAGTTACACTGCGAAACGGCGCTTCCGTGGGAGCAGAAAAGATAACACTGCTGCGGCAGTGAGGTAACGTTAGACAGAGAAACGGAGCTCCTGCAGGAGCGGAGGTGGTGACACTGCTGTGGCAGTGAGAGGAAGAAGTGGGCTCCTGCGGGAGCGGGTGGGAAGACTGCTGCGGCAGTGAAGTACAATTATTATCACTATTTTAGTGGATTGATGGTGTTAATTGAAGTGAATATAGTGAGCCTGTATGTTTGAGTGTGTAAGAACGAGCTGGAGCGAAAGAATTTAGCTGATAAGGGTTTGTTGGGCTTCTTTGATGTGGAAGCGATCAAATATAGCCTCTAACGACCAGTGACAAGAGTGTCTGAATTTGGTTCTGGGAGAGGCCTTTTTGAGCAGCTGTGGGTTGCTACACCTATGCGAAATGAATGACTGCAAAAGTGATCTTCTGGGATGGCGGATTAAATCAAAATGGATTTGAGGTGTTTTTAGAACCAAAAGCATGTGATGAGGCGATTGAAGTCGTCTACGAAGAATGGGCCAGATGGGAATTTAGCCTGTGAGCTTGTAAGATGTATGTAGGCTGAAGTTATTTGGCTCACTTGGTGATGGGCGATTGAAAATGTAAATGAAATAGCCTGAAATGGTCTGTCTTACTTTGTTTGATGAAGTAAGAGAAGGTTTTGCTGTCTAGCACTGATCGAATGTATCTTAATAACCACAAACAAATGCCTTTCAATTTGAGTCTATGGAATTTGGGATTAAATGATTGTGCAGCGATTTGTACAAATACAGACATGTTTGTGAATAAAAATGTTTTGTTCTGCATTGATATATCATAAATTGCTCATGCAGAAAGGAATCTGTGCATTTGTGGATCAGGTGACGTGTGCATTTATTGATGCCTTGTTCAAGTCGATCGTGTTCGGTTCATTTGGATTTTGAGGCTTCATTTTCACAGTTTACAGCATTTCACGACCCACACACACTCAACTACCAATGAACAAGCCAGTGCAATTCATTAAAGTGTACACGATTTGAAAAATTTGCAAATATGCATTACTACACTGAAACAGATGCTTTTCAACCAGTTTCAGCAGAATTAAGAATTTTATTAATGTGTAGCATTTAAATCATTTTATGAGTATAAATGTTCTATTTTCTATTCAAGTGTCATAATTTGCAAAAAGGAATCTGTGCATTTGTGGATCAGGTGGCATTGTGTACATTTATTCATGATTGCTCATTCGAGTCGATCCTGTTCGGTTAATTTGGATTCTGAGACTTTCTTTCTGTGGTTTGATGATCCACAAGCAAGGCAAGGCAGGAAGCTACCACTAGATGGCAGCTGCAGAATTACTTTATCTAGTTGAAAAAAAAAATATATAAAAAATTAACAGTTTTAATTTGTATCAGGCTCGTTATGTACTTTTGTATAAATTAGTTACTTTAGTTACTTTTGTTACGGTATACAGGAGACAGACACAGATATCACAGGTAATGGATGTTTATTTGACCACAGTAGAGCAGGTGAACACACACAGGTGAGTGAACTGGTAATATTGGAGTTTAAGCAGGTGGTATGAGGAATAGTTACTGTCCTTTCTTTTTGCAGGTTGATGTAAGTCGGAGCTTGGTGATCGCTGGAGCACAGAGGAGATCGCTGGAGAACTGAGGAGCTGACGGAAACACACCCACACAGCAGACGAGGCACACAGAGGGAAGGAGACACGCTGGAGACAGGTGAGTATTCGAAGAGGAGTCCTTGAGGTAAGCATAACATGGGTATATGCGAACGAGACCGGACGTGGAGTGCTGTGTGCGTGTGGGTTAAATAGTGCTGGTGATGAGTGCGATGATGAGGTGCAGGTGGCGGTGATCAGTATTCTGGTGATGGCGTGCGTTGTGTCTGTGACAGTACCCCCCCCTCCACGGCCTGCTCCAGAGGGCCGAGGACCCCGACGCCGTGGTGGTCGTCCTCTTCCCGCGGTGCCGGTCTTTCAGGGTGACTGTCGTGGAATGTTTGGAGTAAGTTGGGGTCTAAGATGTCGTTCCTTGGGACCCAGGAGCGTTCCTCGGGGCCGTATCCTTCCCAATCCACAAGGTATTCTAGCTGACCACCACGACGTCGGGAGTCCAAGATCTCCCGAACCTCATATGCAGCTCCGTCCTCCAGGATGAGTGGAAGGGGGGGTTCGGCGGGAGCCACGTCAGGTCCTGTGGGAAGAACAGAAGGGTGGTGAGCTTTCAGGAGTGACACGTGGAAAGTGGGGTGTATACGATACCCTTGTGGAAGACGGAGTTGATAGGTGACCGGGCCAATGAACCTGGGACTCTGATGTCCCGGGTGGATAGCCAAACCAACTGACCAGGCTGGAAGACAGGGGTGTTGGAACGTCGGAGGTCGGCTACCATCCTGCGTCTGCGCAGGGCTCGTTGCAGTTGATGGTGTGCTGAGTCCCAGACCCTCTCGCTCTCTCGGAACCAGTAATCCACTGCCGGAACGTTGGAAGGTTCCCCATCCCAGGGGAACAGTGGGGGTTGGTAGCCGAGTACGCACTGGAAGGGTGTGAGTCCTGTTGTAGACTGTCGGAGGGAGTTTTGGGCGTACTCGGCCCAACCCAGGAACTGGTTCCAAGAGTCCTGGTGGTCATGACAGAAGGTACGGAGGAAGCGGCCGATCTCCTGCACCTTCCTTTCCGTCTGCCCGTTCGATTGCGGGTGGTATCCAGATGTCAGGCTAACGGCCACACCTAGGAGGGAGTTGAACAATTTCCATACCCTGGATATGAATTGGGGCCCTCGGTCGGAGACAATGTCCTCGGGTATTCCAAAGTATCTGAAGACTTGGTTGAAGAGGATCTCGGCTGTTTCCATGGCAGTGGGTAATCCAGGAAGTGGGATTAGGCGGCATGATTTGGAGAAGCGGTCCACAACAACTAGGATGGTGGTATTTCCGTCAGAGACAGGGAGATCCGTAATGAAATCCACTCCTAGGTGTGACCATGGGCGATCTGGAACGGGCAGCGGAAGGAGTTTCCCAGCTGGCAGATGACGAGGAGATTTGGAGATGGCACACTCCCTACAGCCCTGCACGTACCTTCTGACATCCGATGCCATCCCTGGCCACCAGAAGCGTTCTTTTAGCAACGAGAGGGTTTCATTGACCCCCGGGTGACCAGTGCCAAGTGACGTGTGAGCTGAGTGGATGGTGGGAGTGCGTCGTGCCCGTGGAATGTAGAGCAAGCCGGGTGGACAGCCCGGCGGAGGGTTCGTGGAGGCATTGGAGGAGGGTATGGTCTCTTCTGACCAGGTAATAGGACTTACGATGAGAGAGCTCGGGATGATGGGTTCTGGTTCCTCAGTTTGTTCGTCAGGAGCATGAAGACGGGAGAGAGCGTCGGCTTTTACATTCTTGGTGCCTGGGCGGTATGAGATGGTATAATTGAAGCGGGAGAAAAACATCGCCCAACGGGCTTGCCTGGGGTTCAGTCTCTTAACTGATCGAAGGTATTCAAGGTTTTTATGGTCAGTCAGCACCAGGAACGCGTGTTTGGCTCCCTCCAGCCAATGCCTCCACTCTTCCAAGGCAAGCTTAACAGCAAGAAGTTCCCTGTCACCGATGGAGTAGTTGACTTCCGCCGGGCTGAGCTTGCGGGAGAAGAAGGCGCATGGGTGGAGTCTACTTGGCGTCCCCTGCTGCTGCGAAAACACCGCTCCCACTCCAGTTGTCGAGGCGTCCACTTCTACGACGAACTGTTTCTCTGGGTCTGGATGCACGAGTACGGGAGCGGTGGTGAAGGCTTCTTTGAGCTGGTTGAAGGCGTTGGTGGCTGCCGGGGTCCAGGACAGAGACTTGGGCTGATGACGGAGCAGGCTGGTGAGTGGATGGGCTATGGTACTGTAATCTTTGATGAAACGTCTGTAGAAATTGGAGAATCCGAGGAAGCGCTGCAGTTCTTTTATGGTGGTGGGTTCTGGCCAGTTGGTAATGGATTCCACCTTCCTCTCGTCCATCCGGATGCCACTGTGGTCGATGTTGTAGCCCAGAAATGAGACGGAAGGTTGGTGAAATGAACATTTCTCTGCCTTGAGGAACAGGTTGTACTGGCGAAGCTTGGTGAGGACCTCCGCAACGTGTCGGCGATGTTCGGCCTGGCTCTGGGAGTATATGAGTATGTCGTTGATGTAGACTAGGACAAAGCGGTGGAGAAACTCCCGGAGCACCTCATGAATGAAATCCTGGGATACGGAGGGGGCGTTGACCAGTCCATACGGCATTACAAGGTACTCGTAGTGGCCAGTAGGGGTGATGAAGGCGGTCTTCCACTCGTCCCCCTCACGTATCTGGATGAGGTTGTACGCGCTGCGGAGGTCCAGCTTTGTAAACACAGTGGCACCACGGAGATGTTCCAGGGCCGCTGGGATGAGAGGAAGGGGATACCGGAATTTGACAGTTATTTTGTTGAGGGAGCGATAATCAATGCAGGGCCGCAAGCCTCCGTCCTTTTTAGCCACAAAGAAGAAACTGGAAGCAGCAGGGGAAGTAGACGGCCTGATGTAACCTTGGGCGAGGGCCTCCTTGATGTAATCCTCCATGGCCTTCTCCTCCGGGATGGAAAGTGGGTATATCTTACCCTTTGGCACTGGTTCACCCGGAAGCAGGTCGATGGCACAGTCCCATGGCCGGTGTGGAGGCAGCTTGGAAGCCCGCTGCGGGCAGAAGACATCGCTGAAGGGGGCGTAACACTTGGGGATGTCGACGGAGCGTTGTTCGACTGGACTTTCGATGGACGTGGCGCAGAGAGCGAGGTCAGGCGAGGAAGATGGTGGAACAGGAAGTTCAGTCAGGCAGTGAGAGAAGCAAGTGTCGCCCCACTTCAGGATTTCGCCTGTTTTCCAGGAGATAATAGGATTATGCTGCTCCAACCATGGGCGCCCCAGAACCACGTCAGCAGTTGAGTCCTCCAGAACCAGCATGTGAGCCTCTTCCCGGTGTAGTAAACCAACTTGAATGGTCACTGGTCCAGCCACGGTGCAGACGCGCTTATGACTCAGGGGTCTGCCGGTTAGTGAGTTGAGCGTGAAGATGGTAGGAGACGGAGTGGTCTTGATACGAAGGAGGCGGCAGATGGCTCCGGAGATGAAGTTGCCGGCTGACCCCGAGTCGATGAGCGCGACCACTGTAAGGGAGACATTGGCGGCAGTAAGATTGACGAAAGTAGTGAGTGGTTTCAACTTATGAGTAGCAGGAATAATGGCACTCACCAGGGGTCGCGGCGGTCGTGTGGGGCATGCAGCAATAGCGTGCCCGGGTTCACCACAATAGAGGCAGAGACGGAGGGTCAGCCGGCGGCGGCGTTCTTCAGAAGACAGACGTGAGTGTTCAACTTCCATGGGTGTTTGGGCTGGTTCTGGGGTGCTGACGGGTTCGGACCGGCAGAGGAGCACGTTGGAGAGGGACTGGTCCTGGTGCTCTTGGATGCACGCTTGCATGCGAGTGGCGCAGCGAATGGAGAGCTGGATGAACTTTTCAAGGCCGATGGAGTCCTCGCATGCAGCGAGATGCAGCCGCACCCGAGGTTCCAAACCTTGGCGATACGTTGTTATTAGAGCTCGTTCATTCCATCCGCTGAGTGCTGCAAGCGTTCTGAATTGCAAAGCATAGTCGTAAACAGACAGAGATCCTTGTTTCAAATTATAAAGTTTCTCACCAGCTGAAGAGTCTGTGATCGGTTTCCCGAACACTTCCCGGAAGTGGGAAATAAACGCCGAGTAGGATTGGGTTACAGCGCCCCGCTGGGACCAGATGGAGTCAGCCCACTTTAATGCTTTGCCACTGAGCTGAGATATGATGAACGCTATTTTGGAGGTGTCACTCGGGTACAGGTGTGGCTGCATCTCCAGGACCAGTGTGCATTGCAGCAGGAAGCCGCTGCAATCCTCCGCCGATCCTGAGTAGGGCGCCGGTTTGGCCATGGGACTGGCGTACGGCGGCAGTGAAGGAGGAGTGTTGACATGGCTGGTGGTGTTCGCTGGTGCAGGTGAAGGGACAGTAACTGGAGATGGCGGCGGATGATGAGTGGATAACGTGCGCCGAAGCGCATCCACGAGCTCCTGGAACGGATCTGGCTGGCTCATACTGGGTCTGCAGTGTTGGTCCGGTCTTCTGTTACGGTATACAGGAGACAGACACAGATATCACAGGTAATGGATGTTTATTTGACCACAGTAGAGCAGGTGAACACACACAGGTGAGTGAACTGGTAATATTGGAGTTTAAGCAGGTGGTATGAGGAATAGTTACTGTCCTTTCTTTTTGCAGGTTGATGTAAGTCGGAGCTTGGTGATCGCTGGAGCACAGAGGAGATCGCTGGAGAACTGAGGAGCTGGCGGAAACACACCCACACAGCAGACGAGGCACACAGAGGGAAGGAGACACGCTGGAGACAGGTGAGTATTCGAAGAGGAGTCCTTGAGGTAAGCATAACATGGGTATATGCGAACGAGACCGGACGTGGAGTGCTGTGTGCGTGTGGGTTAAATAGTGCTGGTGATGAGTGCGATGATGAGGTGCAGGTGGCGGTGATCAGTATTCTGGTGATGGCGTGCGTTGTGATTGGAGGTTGGAACCTGACGTGTCTGTGACAACTTTATTTATACAGTACATTTTACAGAGTAGTCACGTGGCTCACGCCCCCGATCTGAATCTAATCTAGTTTTGGAGGAGCCGATTGTGTAGATACACAACGTTAATGTCATGGCAGGACAACCAGTTCCAATGACTTCTACTGCTGTAAGTACAAGATGGTGCCGCATTTTATTAATGCTCAGGGTTGTTTTTGTCATTGATTGTAGCAGTACTATTATAATAGGGAATGCAGCCTAATTTAAATTGATGAAGAATTTTTTATAGCAAATTTTCCACACATTCGATGAAAGAAAATAAGCCTATAGGTGTAATAAGGTGTAATAACAATTTTTGACCTTAACATGTTTTTAAACTTGGCTCAGGGTAAAAGTTTACTGAAATGCATTGTGTCATATATATCTGTGTTAAATTGTTAATTACATGTATAATTCATATACATTTTGTTTTTATAGAACACTGTAGAGAGCATGGCTCAGGCTCTAGTAACAGCCATCTCTAGGGAGTTGTCAGAAGGTTACAACACCCGTTTCTACATCTGTCAGGTCTCCACGTGCCTCTCTCAGCACCTTTACTCCCTCTAGCAAAAGCACAGTCCAGCCTTTTAATACCATCACTGATACATCTGCCAGATTGAGCCAGGCTTTAAAGAGGTAGAATTATAACAAATTATTTAAAGTTTTGTTCATGTTTGTACAATTTGGACAATATAACCTTAGAATTATAGTGTAATAACACTCATTCTCTGTACTCAATGCCACTTGTTCTCTGTACTCAATGCCACTTGTGAATGCCACTTCATACTTTTGAGTGCTGTAATTTACTTTCTTTGTTTCTAAATATGTTTAGTTCAAAACCTGAGTCGAAGAGAGGCAAAGGTAGGTTTACCTGGGCAGTGCCTGTCAAACGCACAGACCTCACAGTTTGTGTTCTACCTTCACCCACAACCCTAACCCGAAGCCTACTGTAGAGCTTGAACTGGCTCAGACAGGGCTAGGGAAAAAAGTGGTGACAGTAGCAGAGGAGATTGTAACTGTTGCTCGGGTCTCTTTTTCTTGGGCACTCTTCTTTTCCTCAGGGTCCTTTTCTTGGGGCACACTTTCTTTGCCTCCTCTTTTCTTTGTCTCATTCTCTTTACACTTTCTCTCTCTTGATCTCTCTTTCTATCCCTCCGGTAACATTTTACATATATGCTTGAAACAATTAATGATATATGATTTGTAAGGCATGAATTCAGTTGTTTCAAGAAGGCTGCTATGACCCATATTACTAAATGCTTGAGAGATGCACAACAACAAGGGTGTCATGAATCAGGCTTCTGTGATCCCTCCCGCTCAACACCAGAGGGCTCCCTCACCTGAATATTGTCTTTCTCCCTTAAATGGTTAGTTCACCCAAAAATGAAAATGATGTCATTAACCCTCTGGAGTCTGAGGCTGATTTGGGGCTTGGAGAAGTTTTGACATGCCCTGACATTTGTGCTTTTTTCAGTTGTTCATAAACATATAAATGTCAAAAGTGTCATTACACTGTATTCAGCACAAACTAGGCTACAATAATATGTGAGGAACATGTATGTACATGTTTGTGTTTTTGAAGGAATAATGTTTATGCGTGGTTATTGAAAAAACAAAAAACTTAAGTCACTGAAATAAGGCCAAAAAAAGTATATTAAATCTGTGTTCACAAGACTTTTGGGTATTGGAGGTTGTAGACTAGAGTTTTTGCTTCAGAATTATGTAAAAATGATGCTGCCTACTCCTTCATATAAAACAATATATTGATTTAGTTTTTGTAAGACACTTTTTGTCAAGAAACACAGTATGCGTGGAGGCGTGAATCTGCATGAATAATGGGTCATTTACACCTGAGAAGACAAAAGAATCACATAATAATGACCTGAAATGACTTGCATATTAATGAGGCCTTTCAGTCAGGTAGGCTGTGAAAAAAACCCTCTGTAATCATGTCTCAGCTCATCATAAACAGCAATACTGTGAAATATTATTACAATTTAAAATAATGGTATTCTATTATATTCTTTAAAATATAATGTATTTAATATATTGTCTGAACAATTATGTTACCTCTATGGCATTTCATATAGGCTTTTAGCTTAAAAGCATGCACATTTGGAGAAATATTGATGGATTCTTATATATTTATGTCAATTTTCTATACTGAGAAGTCATATTTATTGTCATCACTATGAGTGCTGGATACTGTGTTTTCAATTCATACTTGCAGCCAGAGGGCGCGCTCTGTACACCTTTAGTCCACAAATTATTCTAAAGAAGAAGAGGACATTTCAGGAATGGTGTTTTCATTTCATACTTGCAGCCGGAGGACGCTCTCTGTACACCTTTAGGCCACAAATTCATATAAAGAAGAAAAGGAACTAGGAACTAACGGCATGTCTTCTAGAGATCGCTAACCATTGCTTTAACATCCAAATAAACACTTTTCAAGACAATAAATACACGATTGAGACGATGAATGCATGTATTGCCTCTGAATTTGCGTCTGAATAGCGCTGGCTCCGTGGGCGTGGCCACATTAGCGGATAATGAGCTGAATCACAGACTTCTGACATGGCTCTCTTTTCATACAGATTACATAAACATAGAATGTTTATTTTCGATTTGACTTGCACGATTTAAAACATGACATTTCAACGTTTCTTTAGACGTAAGTGTCATTTTTTTGTCATTAGTATTCATAAGTTACAGTTCATTTTCTGAGAACTATCAGATTGGACTTCGTTCAGAGGGAGAGGAGAGATCACGCATCCTGTTAGTTTTCTTTATTTTACAAAAAGCACAACATTGTGTTTTTACTCTGAGTGTACACAAATAAAAGAAGACATTCTATAGTTTCAATTGATATATTACTTATGTCTCTATGACAAGAAATGACAGAGTATTTTAAGTCTGTTTTGCTGCAATGTGAAAAAAATCCTGCAAAACGCGCCGGCGCGTTTTCAGACCTCAGGGAGTTAATGACTCACCCTCATGTCGTTCCAAACCCATAAGACCTCCGTTCATCTTCAGAACACAGTTTAATATATTTTAGATTTAGTCCGACAGCTTTCTGTCCCTCCAATTAAAATGTATGTACGGTGCACTGTCCATGTTCAGAAAGGTAATAAAAACATCATCAAAGTATGTGACATCAGTGGGTTAGTTAGAAGTTTTTGAAGCATCTAAAATACACTTTAAACTCCATTTCCAATAATCCCGTACCTGGTACTGATTGCCTGCACACCTGATTCTCATTCCCTGGACTATTTATTCAGCCCTGGTTCACCCACCCTTTGTGATGTCTTGTTTTGCCTTGCTGACAATTCTGAGTGTTTTTCTGTTATCAGTGGCCTGTTGCATGAAGCTAGGTGAACAAACTCTGAGGTTCAGAGTAGGTTTGGAGTTGACAAATCCAGATAAATCCAAACTGGTTTAGATCAGGCACAACGGGCTCACAAAGCTCAGTATAAATGTTCTCTGTCAACTCAGATTTAATCCAGAGTTTTGCGATTAAATCTGAACCGTGCACACCTGAAAGTGTGACACGTGTGGCAAACAGCCAATCACACGGAAAATGGAGAACGTCTTCAGCAGCACCCACAAGCTCATCATCAAACATTCTGGTGCTGGTGAGGTTTCTGGAGTTGGTTGAGCCTGTGGTGCAGGTATTTGTGGTTGCTTCTCAGGTTTAGAGGCCTTGATGATTGCTGCACATTGTGAAATTCGATTTTTCACTGCTGGGCACAGGTGTCATTACTAAAAACAACCATCTTAAAACGTGGGTCTAAAAGTGTTGCCAGAGCAAGAGCTCTTTTGCTCATGAGTGACAAACCTCTCATTCAGTTGTCTGAGCAGGTTTGCAGCCAAACGTGAGCCCATATCTGATGTCATTTTGGTACTCATCTTTCGAATGGATGTTTTAAACATTCTGATCATTGGAATCACCTTGGATCCTGACACCCTTTTCTCCTCTGACATTTCCCCTGTGGATTGGTGGAAAGGCCCAAGAATCAAAAGGCACTGAATATATAGATTAATCAGCTGTGAATGGTGACAGCTCCGATCTTAGAGTGGGGAGGACTGCTCCTAGAGGCTCTCGCTGCTCATACAGCTGCTGAAACATTGCGAAGATGCTGTTCCATCTTGTTTCCACTTCCTGAATCAGCTTATGTTGAGGCCTGCCCATCTGGTGCTGGAATTGTGACAGCCTGTCCTTTGCTGTGGTGCTGGATCTGAACTGACCCATGATCTTGCACCCTCGAGTATGGAGGTCTTCTAACTCAGGGTTTGAATCAATGGCCTTCTTCACCACCAAGTTGACACCATGGGTGAAGCAGTGTGCATAGCGGATTTTTAAAGTTTCAACACAAGCCACCATGTTTGCTGCACCATCAGTGACCACGCAGCTCACTTTTACAGATATACCCCATTTCCCCACCAGAGTGGCTTTAGCCTCTGCGATGTGAGCTGCTGTGTAGGTCTTGGGGAACTTGGCCATGCTCAGAAGGATGGATGAGAGCTTCCACTCTGAGGTCATATAGTGGCATGTTACCGTAATGTACGCATCAGTGTTAATTGATGTCCACATGTCAGATGTCAGTCTCACTGCAGATGTCAGTCTCACCTTCCACACCTCAGCCTGGGTCTTTTCCTTCAGCTCTATGTGCTTCTTGGCTACCATAGCCTTCAGAGCTTTCCTACTTGGAAAGATGTAGGTAGGGTCCAGCAGGCTAACCAAAGCACTGAAACCTTCATCCTCAACCACAGAAAATGGCTGAGTGTCCTTCACAACCATCTGGACAAGGGCCTCATCCAGCTTGTGTTGTCTGGACCCTATTTAAATATTAATAATAATTTTAGCATAAAGTAAATATATATATATATATATATATATATATAGTTGCATAAAAAGTTTGGGAACCACTTGCAGAATCTGTGAAAATGTGAACAAAATAATAGAGATCGTACAAAATGCATGTTATTTTTTATTTAGTACTGTCCTGAGTAAGATATTTTACATAAAATATGTTTATATATAGTCCACAAGACAAAAAAAAAAAAAAAATGCTAAATTGATTAAAATAACCCTGTTCAAATGTTTAGGAACCACTGTTTCTTAATACTGTGTGTGGTTACCTGGATGATCTATGAATGTTTTTTTTTTTTTGTTTTTTTTTTTTTTTTGTAATGGTTGTTCACGAGTCTCTTGTTTGTCCTGAGCAGTTAAACTGCCTGATGTTCTTCAGAAAAAATCCTGCAGGTCCTGCAGATTTTTCAGTTTTCAAGGATTTTTTTGCATATTTTAACCCTTTCCAGCAGTGGCTGTATGATTTAACTGCTCAGAACAAACAAGAGACTCATTAACAACCATAACAAAAAAATACCTCATATATATATATATATATATATATATATATATATATATATATATATATATATATGATAAATTGATATGAGGACTTGATGTTCACTTTGATATGGTCAATAAAAATCTTATCCATTAACTCAATGTCATTTATTTGATTAAATGACAATGATTAAATGAAAGCTTGGATGCATCAGGATATTTATTAATATAACTCTGATTGTGTTCATCAGAAAGAAGAAAGTCATATACATCTAGGATGGCTTGAGGGTGAATAAAGCTTGGGGTCATTTTCATTTGAAAGTGAACTAATCCTTTAAGCACCTATATCCAGTATGTACTGCACTTTTAGATTGAAATGTGTGATTGAAATAGCTTTGGCTGTGTATGTGTTCTCACCTTACATGAAAAACCATAATTCCTGCAAAGATCACTATATTGTACCTGTAGAAAAACATAATGCTTTTGAACTGTAAACTCTTGAATAATGTTAGAAATCTCATTAAAACAGACATTCAAGTCATTTGAGAATATTACATTTATTGTTATGGGAAATACTCAGGTTACCTGATGAGCTTATGGTTTGTGTCTATATAAGTACTTCAGTCATGGCACTGAGTATGTTTGTCTGATGACACATCCTAACTGAGTCATTCTTAAGAGAATCCCAAGACTATCCACCCAGTGCATTGCTGCTTTTACTCTGTTCCACTGCAGTCGATGACTTGCGCCTCCAGTGTTCCTTTAATCAATCTGTAGCCAGCATGTGGCATTCTGGTTGTGTAGTAATTCCTAAAGTGAAATTCAATAAAGAGAAATGGATACAAATTATCAATGACATTTGTACTGACTATAAATTAGACCATAGTCACTCAAAATAGTGTTGTACCAAGCAATAATTAAGAGCTCACACGTTTGTGTCCGACTTCAGTCTTTACTGGATGAACACTGCTCGGACATACAGGTATGCAGACTTAAAGGGTTAGTTCACCCAAAAATAAAAATTCTGTCATTAATCACCTCTCACTCACTTGTCCATAGACAGCAATATAAACAACATTTTCAAGGTCCAGAAGACATAGGCAATGTTCACACAGCAGCAGAATACGGTTGTCAGTCCTGTATTTGATTAATACGGTTAATACGGTTATGTTCACACACAGTAGGGTTATTCACGGGAGTGACAACCGCATTCCGAACTCACTGTCACTAGTTGTCTGTCACATCGGTCACGTCACAGAGTGCGAGAGATCCAGTGTTTTGTGTGGTTTCACTTTCTCCGGCTAGCGTGTTTACATGCTGCTATTGGTTAATGAAGTTATGATGGATGAACTCGTGGTTCAATTAGTCTCTTTTCATGTCAAAAGTGATGAGACTTTTCAGTTTTATGGACGTTGCCATCTTTAATATTATGTTGGTCACTGTCGTTATGGTTACTAGTAAGAGAATACGGGCTTGACTCTCATTGCACGTTCATACAGGTAGTGCTGTGTGAACGGGACATTTCAAGACTGTAAGTAAATGCAGTTGTCAATCCCAAAAACTGACAGTGTGAACGTGGCCATAGTTAAAACAGTCGATGTAACTGCAGTGGTTCAACCTTAATTTTATGAAGCGGCGAGAATACTTTTTGTGTGCAAAAACAAAACAAAAATAACTTCATTCAATAATATTTTCTCTTCCCTATCATTATCCTTATGCAGATGACAGTAAGCACAGTGAAGGCTTCCATGTTTACGTCCGAATGCTGGCTCAGTATTGGCTAAAGCTGATCATGTGAGCAGCACGACACTTGCGTGTGATGCTGACACAGGAGCCGGCCAATAGAGTACCTCAGGGATGACGTGTTTTTGTAGGCCAACCCTACGAAACAGGTTCCCTCGATGGAAAGCCTATGCATTTTTCCATTAGACTTTTGGAAAATCGCAAAAAAAATAAGCTCTGTGTTTAACAAAGGGTTATGACACTTACACATTTTGTCTATCAAAATAATCTTTACAAGTTAACACAACTTCTATACAATTGAAGCCTAAATAAAGTCGTCAGACATAAAAAGCTAACAGTAGGCTATAAACGGACTACAGCACACCATGGTCGCAGATCAACGTTGTCACCACCAAGCGTCCTCAAACTGCATTTAAAAAACAACTCTATTTAAAAACATGCTCGCTGATTATGATCTGCGCTGTGTATGAATACTTATCCACTTTTTCATGAGAAATGCAGTCCAAATGTCCTGTTTATCATGATGATGTCTAAAGTCCCCGCCAAAGTAGTCCCTTTTAGCAACTTGTTAGCAACCGCCATTTATAAGACGCAATAAAGGTTTAAAAAAAAATCAAAAGTGGGTTATAACTGGTGTGTTTTATGTCATAGATCAAAACGTGAAAATATTTAGAGGCTTTGTTAACCACAGACCTTATTTCAGGTGATTTAGCAAGAACCCATTCAAAAAACCCATAGACTTTAGGGCGATGGAACCGTAAGTCCTAAAATGCTAACTCACTTCCGGGTTTTGCTTACAAAAACACGTCATCCCTGAGGCACTCTAATCTGAGTCGGCTTTCTGAGGTAGAACCTGGAAGTACTGGATGTAATTAACATATGAGAATAACACAGAAGAGAAGATATTGTTGAATAAAGTCGTTATTTTTGTGCACAAAAAGTATTTTCATCACTTCATAAAAGTAAGGTTGAATCACTGCAGTCACATCGACTGTTCTAATAACTTTCTGGACCTTGAAAGTGTTGATTATATTGCTGTCTATGGATGAGTCATATACCTCTTGGATTTCATCATAGAATATATTTGTGGCGACCAGGACGGGCGAGAGCCGTGAGGGAACGGCGCGAGGCCGGTGTCGCGAGAGTTAATGAGCTCCACCTGGGAGGCACACCGGCCTTGAGTCTCTCACGGAGGAGCTCCGGAAGCATAAAAGGAGGAGCGACGACAGTGAAGGACGAGAGAGGACCAGGCCTGGACTTTACGTTATGTTTTATTATGTTTGTGTGGCCGGCAGACGTCCGTGAGGGTCTGCCGGCATACTTTCCTTTGGTTTTTGGTTTATTTATATATTAAAGTTTGTTAAATGTTCGCCTGTTCCCGCCTCCTTCTTCCCACATCTATGAACCATGTTACATTGGTGCCGAAACCCGGGAGGAAGGAGGGACATGCTGTCGGAGAGCCCTTGCTGCTGAGGGGGATCGCGGTGCTGCGGAATTCAGGCAGCGCGGGAGTGAAGAACGCGAGAGGCTGCCCGAGGCGGTGGTAATGGAGCCTTGTGAAAGGTGGGATGGAGACCCGGATGCCGTGCTCCTGGGACGAGGTGGGGTGGCTGCCGTCCTGGCGGGAGCGGAGAAGTGCCGTCGTCTGCCGTGGGCCGGAGCCTGCTACCGTCCACCATAAAGGGGAGGAGCAGGGGATGACAGACTCGCTGCCGGCTGCCCTCAACTGGAGGAGCCATCGCCGGCCGCCAGGAGGCGGTTGAGGATCGGGCCATCCACCGAGCGTTCAGTGCCATCGCATGGCACCGCTGAGGACCGAGCGGCAGTGTCTGGGAACCGGACCCATAATTTTTTTTTTCTTTCTTTTTCCTCTCTCCCCTCTCTTGTCCTGTCGCTCCCCTTGCTTCTGTCTCCTTTCTCTCATCTCGTCTGTCCTTACCCCCAGGTGCTGCGGCCTCCCGGGGGGGAGTAAACGCAGTCGCGGGAGTACCCCCCCGGCCTGCGAGCAGCGATGAGGGTATGTGGCGACCAGGGCGGGCGAGAGCTGCGAGGGAACGGCGCGAGAGTTAATGAGCTCCACCTGGGAGGCGCACCGGCCCTGAGTCTCTCACGGAGGAGCTCTGGGAGCATAAAAGGAGGAGCGACGACAGTGAAGGACGAGAGAGGACCAGGCCCGAACTTTACGTTATGTTTTATTATGTTGGTGTGGCCGGCAGACGTCCGCGAGGGTCTGCCGGCATTACTTTCATTTTGTTCTTTGTTTATTTTATTAAAGATTATTGTTTTAACGTTCGCCGGTTCCTGCCTCCTTCTTCCCGTACATACGAACTGTGTTACAATCTTAATTTGTGTTCTGAAGATGAACGAAGGTCTTGGAACGACATGGTGGTGTGTAATTAAAAACAGAAATTTTTGATTTTTGGGTGAACTAACCCTTTAACAACCACTCAGCATTCAGTATGCAAATCACCACACATGGGCTGATAATATCAATCACCTTCATTAGACCTCTATGCAGTCTAAAAATTTAATTTTTGAAACCTTTTGTCATCATTAGTTAAAACCACAAAATTCAGTATTTGAATTCATTGGGGTCTTTATAGGGGAGAGTGGGGTAAGATGAGCCAGTGGGTAAGTTGACCCACCCCCTGTATCTTGGCGAACATAAACTTTTACTGTCATGTGACCATATATTTTAGAACCACCCATAATTTGTGCCAGACTGTGAAAAGGAGAAGCACATGGGAGGAGTGGAAGTCGTTATTTACTTTAAAAACTGCTTTTGGCTTGTCAAAGTAAAATTTTAACATAACGGATGTAATGGCTGCTTCATCAAAGCAAATTTATGATGCATATTGGTGATTTAACAACGTATAAAACCATGCAAGTCATTTAGCTAAATATTAGCATGAATTGGTAAGCTAGCTAGCTTTACTAAAATGGCAGCTATGGGGCAAATTGAGCCAAATGCTGTGGGGTAAATTGAGCCAGCGTTTTAACTTACCCCACTATAAGGCACTGAAGTTAAGTTAAATCTCTGAAGTATAAACTGGTATAATTTAATTGTAATATTACGCAACTGGTTTATTTTGTCTTTTTCTCTCTCTCTCTCTCTCTCTCTCGAGTTTATTTGATAGGAACAGTGTACAAGTACACCAAATCCTTCTCTGATACGAACCAGAGGATTGTTTAATATATCTTTCCACCTGTAGTCTCTAATGGCCTAACATGGCCGACACTGCAGAAAAACTACCATGTCAAGAACCTTTTGACTAAAATGTTTATTAGTTTCAGTGACATATATTCATTCTAATTTGGTTAAACCTCTCTGTTTAGTCTGTTTTTGGGAAGGTTACAACTTTGGTGTTCAACATATTGTTTTAGAAATGCAAACAATTAAAGAAATTGGAATTTCAACTTCATTTTGTTAGTTTTATGTTGTTTAAGTTAACTTTAAAGGGTTAGTTCACCCCAAAATTAAAATTCTGTCATTAATTACTCACCCTCATGCTGTTCCACACCCGTAAGACCTTCATTAATCTTCGGAACACAAATTAAGATATTTTAGTTGAAATCTGATGGCTCCGTGAGGCCTCCATAGGGAGCAATGACACTTCCTCTCTCAAGATCCATAAATGTACTAAAAACATATTTAAATCGGTTCATGTGAGTACAGTGGTTCAATATTAATATTATAAAGCGACAAGAATATTTTTGGTGCACCAAAAAAACAAACTAACGACTTATTTAGTGATGGCCGATTTCAAAACACTGCTTCATGAAGCATCGGAGCATAAATGAATCAGTGTGTCGAATCATGATTCAGATCGCGTGTCAAACTGCCAACGGCTGAAATCACATGACTTTGGTGGTCCGAACAGCGGATTCGATACACTGATTCATTTGTGCTCCGAAGCTTCCTGAAGTAGTGTTTTGAAATCGGCCATCATCGTTATTTTGTTTTTTTGGTGCACCAAAAATATTCTTGTCGCTTTATAATATTAATATTGAACCACTGTACTCACATGAACCGATTTAAATATGTTTTTAGTACCTTTATGGATCTTGAGAGAGGAAGTGTCCATTGCTCCCTATGGAGGCCTCACGGAGCCATCGGATTTCAACTAAAATATCTTAATTTGTGTTCCGAAGATTAACGAAGGTCTTACAGGTGTGGAACGGCATGAGGGTAAGTAATAAATGACAGAATTTTCATTTTTGGGTGAACTAACCCTTTAAGAAAAGAAATATGAATATTGTAAACAGAAATTTGATTATTAAATTATCTTTACAATTTCACATGGGTTTGATTCAGATTCAGATGGTTAGTTTACACCGACCTACTGACTCGGCTCAACTTACCCCTAACCTGGGGTAAATTGAGCCACAGGATCACTTTTTTATAAGAAGCCATATTTTTAGATCCCTTTGTCATAGACATATTCTGATCATTTAAAATGATTGTAAACATCCTGAAATTACTTAAGATACTTTCATTATACTTCTGCTTCATTTTCCACATAAGTAAAAATGGCTCATCTTACCCCACTCTCCCCTACTCTGCCTTGTTGAAAACACTGGGGGGGGACTCAATTTCCCAGCATTCCCCATAAAGCCCAACCCACCCATGAGTTTGTCTCTACATCTCAGCTAGTAGTTTGATGCACACAGTAGTTTTTGTGATATAAAGCCCTAGCAACACTCTTCAAGATAGCCTATAGAGAAACATTTGTAAAAGTGTTTTGTGATGTGACATGCGTTCATAACGGAACCGCCTCCGATCATCAACACGCGCACTTCGGCTAAAAACACCAATGCTAACTGCAATGTGGCTGCTCTTATTGAGGAAGTGTTGTTAGCTTTAAAGTGAACTAATCCAGCAGTGAATTTATGTTGAATTATTTTTGTAGTCAGCAGACAGTCTAGTATTTTAAACGATCTGGATTCAAATTGGATTCGGTCTGTGCACATACACAGATAAACTGACGCGACTGGTCTTATTTTGATACGCATATAGCGCGATGACTTGACTTGACTTGATGGTGTGTCTGTCTCGCACTCGTCTGTGACCTATTTGAATGGTGACGTCACGCCGTTAATCTTTAATTTCCGAGCACGCTGTGCGCAATAACATTCAGTCGCACCGGTTAGAAGCAGCTGGATTTGAAGTTCGTATCTGAAGCCTGGATCTACCGCTAGAATGGGGTCTAACGGAGACCTCAACGCAAACTCGCAGTGTCTCAGTAGCACTGGAGACCTGGTCCTGGACAAAGCGATCAGTCAGTGGATGACCTGGGATAAGGTGAGAATGCAACTACTTTTTAACATTATCACACTGACATTATGACTGGTTGCCAACCATTGCCACTGGCAGCCGGTTTTTTTTTTTTTTTTTTTTTTCACATTGTTCAGACGTTGTTTGTCTTTGTTTGGCTGTGCATTAATTTTTAAATAGGGCATCTGCTTATGAATGCAATTCATTTTTGTGTCATGACCATGAAATGCAAAGTTAAGAGAGGAAACATCACAGTGCATTTCACTGCATTGCAGTACCAACTTGAGTCATGAGCTGTGGTGGTAGATGGTATCAAAATACCATGGTAATTTGATTATATACAGTGGTACTGAAACATGTAAATTCTGTGGCCTATGAATTTTAGTACCGTGGTATGAAAATAACATGGTATTTGTATCTAATTCCACCGCTGTACCATGGTACTACACCAGTACTCTTTTGTAACAGATGGTACTTGTCTCCAAAAAGCATGTTCTTGTTATCCTTACAAAAAGTGCTGTGGCCGTACCATGACACAGTGCTGATGTGAAATCAGATTTCCAACACTAAAATTGATGGTATGTACACGGTTTTCCAAGATTCTTCCAAAAATGCAATGCTTCTTTGATAGTATATGCCCAAAAAACAAGGTATCACCATAACACCTTTTTTTTATATATATAAAGCACTTGTCCAAAAAGGCTATACTATTACATTAGTAACATATGAGTTGATTGAAGTGCTATGGAGTATCATATAAATACAAATGTGCATAAATTAGCTGAAGTGTCATCCAGTAGGTCATATCCTGTTTCCTGAATGACTGAATGGTGTGACCAGCCTCTCTGTCAATCTGTTATTCTAGCGTGCTGGAGATTTGATGCCAAAAGCGGCTTGTGCTTTAAATATTGAGCCTTCAGAGAATGTGGTACATTATAACAGCTATTTTAGTGCTATTATTAGAAGTTACACATTGTTTTGTATTGATATAAATACAGTTTGCAGCTCTTTTTTTGCACAGGCAAATTTAATAGTCATATGTCTGGCTGACCTCCTCCTGCAAATGTCAAACTCGGCCTGCACTGGATGACTTGTGCATGTAGTAGTACACTACAGGGCAAGCAGCTGGCAGTTGTAATAAAAAGCCATTAGCTCAGCAAAAATAGACAGAAAGTTGCACATTTCCTTCCGTGTTATGTTTAAATGGTACTTTTACTGATTGTGTACTTTCAGTGCTATTTAGACATTCCTGTGTTCACTTATTTGAGTGGCTCAGCTAGCTTACATGTTTGGATTATTTGAAAGCATGTTCAGTCTAGGTCACAGAGATAAGCTTTCAGCAACGGAAAAAAAAAAAATAAATAATAATAATTTTCCATCCTGACTGTTGAAAAAAAAAAAAAAAAATCTATGATTAGATGCATTAGCACTAATGACTCATTTATGGTCCTGACATCCTAAAGCAAATGCTGGGAAGAGTGTCTGGTGCTGCCCACTTTTTTCACTTTTTATATGTGAGGACATTATTGATTTTTGATGTGGTCAATAGCTTGTCATTTGCTATTGCCTGCGGTGTCCTAGAATCTTGTTTGTCCTTAAAAATCCCTTCCAAATTACATATTAATGAGCTTATGCATAAGTTCAAGATGTTTTATTTTTTTAAAACATTTTTTTTTTTTTACATAATCAGTTGTACCAGACCAATAAGACTTTGGTTAATCTTTGAAACAAATTTAGATTATTTTTCTTTTTATTAATCAAGGCTCATAATTGCGACCAATTTAGTCACGTATGCTCCCTAAATTTAACGTGTGCGACCTTAAAATATATTTGGGAGCATTTGTGCGAGTGCAAATAATTGTTGAGGTGCAACCTGTTTTCATTTCTCTACAAAACATTTGCTAATTACAGCACAGTATGTGCTAGGGGTGTAAGAAAATATCAATACACGCGAATATCGCGATATTATGTTTGGCGATACTGTATCGATTCTCAAAAACACTGTTTATTTATTTATTTATTTATTTATTTATTTATTCACATCCAAGATTCGTGACTTTGTGTTCGGTTTAAACCACAGACTATATAAAACCCAACCACTAGATGTCAGTGTTAACTCAGAACATAAACTGACGTGTAGCCGAAGAAGCGCGAGGTGCATCAATAGCGTTAGCATTAGCAAACCCAGCTCACGAGACGATAGAATTATTCCTCTCCCGCGGCATACAGAGCTGAAGTGTGCACTCATTTTGACTTCAACTATAAAGGACCCGACAAGGAGATCGACAAGAGTCAGTTGTTTGCAAAGTAGGCCATGTTAAAATCCAAAACTTGGGAAATGCATTGAATCTGAGAGCTCACTTAATATCCCGATGCCATCTGTGCTACTGAGAGAGGTGTTTGATAAAATATGTAGTATGTACTGCACATTTTCCTCTCAGTAACAAAATAAACACACAACATAAATGACAGCGGTGACAGCAGAAAGAAAGCATCTGATCATAGCAATGTGGATATGTTTGCATAGCTCTGTTCAGCATTTCAGTTAAGGCACGTTTATTTAAATAGCACTTTATACAATAGACTGCTTTAAAGCAAGCAGCTTTACAGTATTACAACAAACAGCATTCAGTCATGAAATGGACTATGCAGTAGTTGTTAAATAGTTTAGAAATTAAAATCTGTGAACCTTTAAAACATATACACATAGAATCCTGCAGTCACTTTACTATTTTCCCTTAGATTGCACAAAATAGTGATTAGTGATATAAATGTAAATGAGACCGTATAGATTAAATAAAATAAAGTTGTTTGTAAGGTTTTATGCATATGGTGGTGTGTTCTTTATGACGTTTTTTCAAAAAAAAAAAAGAAATATCGCAATATATCGCCTTTCTTACAGTATCGCAATATATCACAATATATCGTATCGTGATACGTATCGTATTGCCAGATTCTTGGCAATACACAGCCCTAGTATGTGCCTGCTGTGAGCTGCTGATATACTGACCGGTCCACCGTTCTATTACATAACCAATAAAACTTAATCTATATTATGTTCTTAAGTTTAAAGCAGATTTTAGGTTAGTTAATATTAGCAATCAATCACTCCCTTTCACGGCGCTCCGTTGTCACGTGACAGGGAGCACCAAGACTATGAAAAGCCGTCATCAATGGAGCTCCGATATTACGATTCACCATGGCAACAGCATGTGACAAAATGACGTCTGCATACTTCTGAGTCAATGCAAGTTTAATTCTTATCACTGTTATAATATCAAAGGTGAAAACTGGTAGAATGGCAAGTTATTGAACAAAAAAAAAGAACAAAAAAAATAATTTAACAGGATGCAATAATAAGAGTGTACATGATTTTATCATTATTAAACTCTGGTTAGGCAATTTTCTTCCACTTTTAGAACATTTTTTCATTTTTATTGAAAATAAATGCTTTTCTGATGTGATATGTAATGGGAAAAGGGAGAAGAGCGAGCTCAGAGAAAGGCAGATTCGAACCCTGTCAATCGCATCACAAGATAATTCTCCACTTCCAACACATTACTGCCTTCACCACTGCAGCCACAAGAATGTGCATCAATTTTAACCTGGTCTGACATTGGTGGGCAGAGCTAATGTAAATTTGCACTTAGTAATAGACACTCCGACACTTTCCGTTTGCATTAAGATTATTTTTATTACCACAGTGGCAGATATTGATAATTTTACTTAAGTAAAATGCACTTAATTCAGATCCCCCAGGAAACAAGACTAAATATCTCATATCATTTTCTTATATGCAAAAATCCATCTTGATTTAAGAATTTTTAAGAAAAAAAAAAATACTCAGTACGAAAAGCATTTTTGCAGTATAAATGAATGAGTGAACTATTTAAACATCACTTGCACTTTAAAAAGGGGGACTGAAAGAAACTGGGTTTACTGAAGAAAACCTGCTCCTGACCAGGTTAGGTTCACAGAGTTAGTTACCATGGTAACTGACTGAGTATAAGTTAACACTCTTTCAGAAACAGGCTTGACTTGCCCTGCTTTCTCGGGTTTGACATACCTCCCATTCCATCATTTCAGGGTTAACATACTCAGAGTTTTCACTTAACCTCCTTTCTGGAACGGCCCCTGAAGAGAGAAGAGGAAAAGAACCGTTACACACGACTCTACATTAACACTTGAGTTTTTATATTTAAAACATATGCAGTTAAGCAACATTACATGACCAAGAGTACAGTTTTCCTGAATCTCCTGAATAAAGCATCACGATTGAAAATGTAACACTGATTTCATACAACAGGTCAATTAACTGTAAAAAGTAGTTAAAATTAAATCACTTACATTTAAGACACAATAGTGACTTTTTGTTTCAGCAGCGAAAATAGTGCACAGCAGAACCATGCACATTTCATGACACACAAACGTGTTTTCTTTACACCACCTACTGGCGGTTTAGTTTCATCATGTTTAAAAATCATTCCTACATTTCTTATTTGTTTTCTTTTTTTTTTTTCTTTTTTTTGAATATACAATCTCATAACATTATTTAATGCAGTTGTAATTTTTCAGTGTAAATAATTTAATTTGACTGGTAACAGTCCTATAGTATCTTATAATTCTAATTGCATTTATTGAATTTAAGAATTTAAAATGAAAGATGAAACATTTAATAAGTTTAGGGGAAAAAGCCCTTTTATAAAGGAAAAAAAAATGCCCTTGTGGTAAATACCACAAATATGCAGATTTAAATGTCAAAGCTGAATGAACACTGAAAATATTGCTTCAGTACATTATATTTACAACACAAAAATTCTTTTGTGATTGAAAGTCACTTTTTTTTTTTTTTATTTGGACAAGCAAATGACAAGGCTTTTTAGTTGTGGTGCTCCTAAATTTTTGCTGGTGCTCCTAACTTTTGAAGTTGGGAGCACCAGTGCTACCAAGTAAAAAAGTTAATTTCAAGCCCTATTAATCCTGAGAATCCTGAGTTTTTGTCCAGGTAACCAAAACTCACAAGATCCTGAGGCTCTGTTTACACCTGCTATTAAGATGCGTTTTCGTCTTTCGGGACGACACTAAATACAGGTGTAAACAGGTTCTAAAATGTTTTGAGCTTATCCACTTTCACCCACTTCCAGATTCGAAAACGCATTTGACCGGATTGTTTTCATGGAGTAAAGCGTTCGAACAGCCACAAAAGATGCCTACTCTCCGCCTACTAACCTAACGCGTAAACATTATGGTAAGCTCGCTAGCCTGACAGGATTTAAACTTTGTCAGCTGAAGACCCAAGTTTGGTTTGAAGATCATACTAAGCACAATGTTCTTTCACTATTCCTGATTTCTAACACATACACACAGTGTTCGGTGTGGTCTTGCGGCTGTCGGAGCAGAAATAAAAGCTGATGCTCTCCGTGTTATTCCGTCATCTCTGGGCGTGTTAATATGTAAATTGCGTGAGCTTATTTTGCCCATTAGATTAAAAACAAAACAAAAAAAACCCTAAAAACATTTAATACATTTACCCACCCATAGACCCTCCCCTTGAAGGAATCGGGACAGAAGTGGTTGAAAGTGGACAAAAGAGACAGATTAAAACGCCAGGTGTAAATGGTGTATGTGTCTGCCTCCAGGTGCAAATAAGGCCTAAAAGGTGATAAATCCGTCATAAAGCAAATCCATATGAATCAAACAATTTAATCCATGTTTTGTGAAGAGACATGATCTCTTTATGTGATGAACATAATTAATTTAGGATTTTATTCACACAAACACGCAGAGGTTTTGTTTTTGTTTTGTTTGTTTTTTTCAGATCTTTTTAACCTCTGGGCAAAATAAGCTCACGGAATTTACATATTAACGCGCCCAGATGACGGAAAAACACACACACACACACACACACACACACACACACACACACACACACACACACACACACACACAGAATCTTGTGTTCACATGCTTGAACAAACATTGTTTTTCATGCATCACACACACACGTTCGAGGTTCCATGTTTACCGTATTTAAAATATGTATGTCAGTTATTGTTTAGATATAAATAAAAGCCTAAATTAAATCTGTTCACCATATAAAGCATTTGTAACTCTTCACAAGACTTATATTAAACCACTTAAATCATATGGATTTGTATTATGACGCCTTTTTGACCTTTTTGGATCTAAGTTTTTGTGATTACCTGGTCAAAAACCTCCCAGGTTTCATTGAAAGTATCCTAAATTGTATTTAGAAGATGAACCAAAGTATTATGGGTTTGGAAAGTAATGAGGGTTAGTAAATTATGACATAATTGTCATTTTAGGGTGAAATGACCCTTTCAAAAACTTATTTGAAATTTAAATTGACAACATTAGTTTCTGTCCCTATAGAATCCTCAGACACGGGAACAGATCGAGTCTCTGGTGCGAGAGGGGCGTGTGGTGGAGCTGAGGAGGAGGTTGTGCTCCAGAATGACGTTTGGAACGGCTGGCTTGAGAGCCCCGATGGGAGCGGGGTTTGCTCGCATCAATGACCTTACGGTCATCCAGTCTACACAGGTAAGTCCAGGTGAACAGTATGCAGATGAGATCTCAACAGGTGTTCCTTCTCATGTGAAAAACAAAACAACCAAGGCATAATGCTTTAAATGTGGTGAGTGCTTGTTTACATGAAGAGTGAAGTAAAAACACACCATTTGCATTCTTCAGTGCAAGATACAAGTCATCTTTTTTAAATCTTTTTCTCTTCTGACCAGTGTAATCAATCTCTCAATATATTTTTTTTCCTCTTTTTGAAAGTCATAGGATTGTGGATTTTTTGGAAATGAGAATGCAAAAAATTGTATTTGTTGTAGGTTCCATTTTACCTAGGCATGTGATGGTATCAAATTTTCATGTTGAGATTCATTGCTGAAGCTTTTATCGCGGTATACGGTATTATCACAATAAGTATCAAAAAAGTGTAGTCATAGTATAACAGGTTTAAGAACTCTTTGTAATAAAAAAAAAAAAAAAACTCTGAATGTTTAAATATAATAATAACAATACACAAAAATATACATAAAGTTTAATATATATATATATATATATATATATAAAATTATAATTTATATATATTTTATAATATATTTTGCGTATTGTATTATTATAGTTAAACATTCAGAGTTTTTTACACAAAAAATATATATGTGTGTATGTATACAAATACACACACACACACATTTTATATATATATATATATATATATATATATATATATATATATATATATATATAAAATATATATATATATGATCAGATTACAGTAAGGTCTCTTTATTTAATGCATTAACTAAGATTGAGCAATAGCTACATTTGTTACAGAAAGTATTACTTTTTATTAATGTTAG
The DNA here is from genome assembly GCF_018812025.1 of Megalobrama amblycephala. Taxonomy (NCBI): domain Eukaryota; kingdom Metazoa; phylum Chordata; class Actinopteri; order Cypriniformes; family Xenocyprididae; genus Megalobrama; species Megalobrama amblycephala. Next base: position 5,059,887 of record NC_063059.1, on the reverse strand, counting down.
TTAAGAAATACAACTGATCATTGTTAGTTTTATCTCAGGTCCATTAAATAAGTTCTTTTGATTTTATTTTAGTAATGTTATTAAACAGTAACTAAGAAATTAACATTAACTAAGAATAATTAATGCTTTATAAGTATTTTTCATTGTCAGTTTGGTAATAATGAATTAACATGTTAACTAATGAAACCGTATGACTTTAAGTTTTACTGAACAATAACAAATAATCAGAACATTTCTAATCAGTAGAGTATGTTTTAGTCCAGATTAAAATATAAAAATGTTTAAGTCTGAAATTAAATAGCCTATTAAGTATTTAAATATTAACTATTTGGTGCTGTGATGAAGAACATTGAGACAAAAAAAAAAAAAAAAAAATGAATGGCTGTTTGAAGCATTTTAAAAACATTAGCACAGTTGCTTTGTTTGTGGGGTTTCCGGGGTAACTGCTGCATTTCTGCTGTTCCATCAGCACCCTCTGCTGTCAGAGAGTGAACGTGCACTTTCATTCAGCATGTCTCCTTCACTCGTTCCGCCATGTGCTTCTCGTGCACGTTGGCAGTGGTGTATAAAGTACTCGAAAACCATACTTGAGTAAAAGTATAGATATCTTACCAGAAAATGACTTTGGTAGCAGTTAAAGTTGCTGTTTAGAATGTTACTTGAGTAAAAGTTTTAAAGTATGTGATATTTTTTGTACTTAAGTACTAAAAGTATTTTTTTTAATATTAAACGTACTTAAGTATTGAAAGTAAAAGTACAAGTAAATGTAAAATACAAAAGGAGCAAAAAAAAATATTAAAAATTGTTCTATACAGTTTGAGCAGCAAGATTGTGTTCAGTTTTAACTCTCTCTTACATTTTGTTTCTTTAAATTAAAAAATGGCTAAATGTTTATTGTAATTTTTATACATAAAAAATACTAATATATTAATTATACATTGATCGTTCATGTTAATTCATAGTGTTTTATAACTTATGTAAGAGACAACTTTAAAATGTTAAAATGTAAATGTTGAAATTAAAAATGAACAATACTTTTATTAACCTTATTTAATGTTACAAATGTACTGTTGTAATGTAAAATGTTACTATTTCATATAAATCCAAACAGTCATGCTTAAAAATTACCATCTTTACACACAAAGGCTTAGCATGGGGCTATTATATGTATACTTTCACACATTATTTGCCTCTATTTTAGAAAAATTGATGATTATCTAATCAAAATATGTGTTACAGTGCCGATAAAAACTGAAATTGAATAGGCTACATTTCTGATTTGTTATGCTTCTGTCGCTGCATGATGAGGATACAGTTTAAATATGCAACTTTGCCGGATAATGAATGCATAACAGCGAACAAATAGATATAAACTAATGCAAATGAATGGTAACAATCGTGGCATACAGTTGTTGTTTTTTTTGTCACATTGTTTTAACCGCTTGAGGTACTACTAATGTTAGCATCCTCTCAGCCTCGACGGCAAACATACTGTTCTCCACTAATGCAGCATCTAGTCAACAAACTAATTACTTTATAGTGATATGAAAACATGTACTGTAGTGTACACTGTATAACATACCGTTTTGTTGTCCGTTTTAAATCGTTTTTGAAGTGACCCACTCTGTGCAGCACACAGCCTCACATCACGTGTCAAAACAAACTATACGAGGCATCAGTGATAGTTTTTATTTCGCCTCTACTTAAGTACTTTAACAAAGTATTATTACTTTGTTACATTACACCACTGTACGTTGGGCTTGTTTACATCTGAGCATGTGTCCCTTTGACGCAGAATACAGCAGTGTTGTGCATTTTATACGGTTTTATATCGTGATATAACGCATTACCGAATATCGGCACATGTCTAATTTCACCACTATAAAAATTTACCCAACTATGATGACTTCTGCATCACCTGAATGTATTTTAGATTTCCTATCTTATGTTAAGTTGAAATGTTTTATATAATAACGTAAATTTTATGGATGATATTGAACTTTGTGTTTGCCATGGTGTAAAAACTTAATAAATAAACAAACAAACAAACAAACAATGATGACTTCAGCTTCTGAGAACCCCAGAGATGTGAAAAAGGTCCATATCAACAGTGACCAAGTCCACATTTATCAGGAAAACTTCTTATGGACAAACTCAAAAGCTCAAGTCTTATCGGTTGATGTTTATTTGACAGGTATTCGGCCATACTTGGTCCATTCTGTTTTTAAATTATGATGAGTCTCTTTTTTCATTATTGTTGTAGGGAATGTACAAATATTTATCCAAATATTTCCCTGATCTGAAAACAAGAGGGCTGGTGATTGGTTATGACACTCGTGCCCAAGCAAGCAGTGGCTGCACCAGTGAACGGTAACAATCTCTACTTCTTTATAACTGTCTACATGCAATTTCACTGTGTTTATAGGCTGGCATATTTCATACCTGCATCAACAAAATAGCTTTCTCCCATGTTTTTTCTTAAATAATTTCCTAGTCTAGAATTTTACCTATTGATTTGCATAAACTTTTGCTGCACATTCAAGTAGAGATTCAGAACAGTAATGCCAAACCTATATAGTAAAAGGTATAGTTCATGCAAAACATGTAAATTCTGATTCATGATCTTCTCCTACCCTAATGCGATTTTAAAATTGTATTCTTTCCTGTGGATCACAAAAGGACAAATTTACAGATTGTAAGCTAAATGATAAGTACTTGATTTAAAAAAAAAATATTTTTTGGGTAAACAAACCCTTTAAATTCACCTTCACCCTAATATGTTTTTGTATTGTTGAGAGAACTTCATTGGAGTTGAACATGAGCGGATGTTGTTTTGCTAGTAAAATTTTATGCAAAATGAACCAGCAAAACTGCCTGTTGTGGGACAAGAGAAACCTTCTTCTCTTCCTGCTCTGAACAATAGTACTGCATTCAGGCACATGTTGAGCACGTTCATCAGCTGCATTCTTCATGCACTGAAGGCACATTTCTAGAGTAATTAATAATAGAGTTAGAGGTTACTGTTAAAATGTTTCACTTAGCCACCCTGCATAATATGTACTGTAATTTCTGTGCTATATCATGACCTTGACTGCATTTATATGTAATATTATGATTAGTTATGTGTCATGGAAACACGTTAACCCACTTGCTATAACCAGATTAGACAGGATAAGACACGAATTTTGGATCATATGAACATAAACATCTTATAAGGGGCCAAGCTCAGATGGTATCTATTGTATCTGTTAGTTATCATCTTAGCCCAAAGAACCGTATGGTAAAAAGTTTGGCACACAGATACAGCAATCTTGGAGTCTCTAACTCGATCCCTTTAGCACCACCAACTGTCCAAAGTTGCACTTACCGTAAGGGCCAGAAACAAAATCCAGTTACACCGTGTGATGTCATTTTCTGTCTTAAATTTTTCTGCCGTTTTGAATTTTCCAAAAAACCTACTTTTTCGAACTAATTCTAGAGGGTTCTTCTGATTTTTCACAAAAATTAGATCTTAGATCTTAGGCTTAGATCTTCTTCAGACCATGGTGGCAAAAAGTTATTAATAGCTTTTTGACCAAACCGTTCACAAATTTGATGGCACGGTGCCAAGCTGATTCTGAGGCTGTAACTCTGCAACACTTTGGCATCTTGATGCCAGATGCCAGTCTCTGTCCCCACACACTGACCACACATCAATTTGGTTAGAGCGCCACCTATTGGTTCAAAGTTCTAAGTAATTAAAGTCAAACTACTAGTGATTATATTATTGATTTTTCTAGTTTTCTAGTTCCGTTTTGCCTAAAATAATTTAAAAAAATGTCTTTACTCATTGTTGCAGTATGAAAACTCCTCATTATTCCTCATTTGTGCTTGGCCCCTTAATTGCTGCTTGCAGCTATATTTCATTATATTTGTTTGTCTATACAGTATACTACATTTGTTGTAATAAATTCTTCATCAGAAAACAATGTAAATAACATTTCCCATCCTTTGGTTCATCTGCAGGCTTGCAAGGTTGACTGCAGCTGTTATGCTTTGTAAAGATATCCCTGTCTATTTGTTCTCTACATATGTGCCTACCCCATTTGTGGTAAGAAAATGTTATTGATAGATTTTTTTTTTTTTTTTTTTTAATTAATTACATTTATATAACAGAGTTGTTGTTTTGTCTGTCTTGGGAATGATCTTTAGGAGCAATGGTAATAAAGAAAAGAGGTGAGAGTTATCTTGAGTCCTGTGAATTGTTTCTCCATCTTTTTGTCCTCCAGCCGTATGCTGTGATGAAGTATGGAGCTGCAGCTGGAGTCATGATCACTGCGTCTCATAACAGAAAAGAGGACAATGGGTACAAGGTGAGTAGCTGTTAATAAATTCATTAATTAAGATAACACTGTTCAGTTTTCAGTTATTTCAGACCAATTCTACTGAATAAAAAAAAAAACAATAGAAATAGCAAGTGTGAGAGTGTTACAACTCTACTAACTCCTTTGTTGCCTGCCCATTTTATTATTTTTTTATTTTTTTATAATATACACATTTTTAAACCTAGTGTAATGGGGCTGTCTCTGCGTTTTGTTGTGTAAAAGTCAGGATGGACACCAATCGCGCTTGAAGACAGGCTTTTATTCTGTTGACAACATATTAAACAGCGGTGATCAGATTCGCAAATCACCCTCGCGCGTGTTCTATATTGAGGTGAACAAACTTGATGTTACCACAAATGTGATGAAGCATGAACACAAATCATACAATATACATTTAAACACATCTATATCAATATTAGTCCATAAAATGATTATACAATTAATACAATATACTTTTATCACGAAGCACTCACTCACCGCAGCTATTTACTCTCTCGACTGGTGCGAATCTAAATGACCCTACCGGAAATAGTTCATTCTATGGGTGGAGTGTGCAACGTAAATGTGGCTCTTATAATTTAAAAAAGTAAAGCTGTTACAAACAAAGGAAGTATATATTATCAGACATGCCCTTCTCTTTTTGTAAAATTCTTATTAATATAAAATCAAAAGGAGTCCTTTGATCCTTTTTATGAGACTTAAAGGTCCCGTTCTTCATGATCCCATGTTTCAAACTTTAGTTAGTGTGTAATGTTGTTGTTAGAGTATAAATAAAATCTGTAAAATTTTAAAGCTCAAAGTTCAATGCCAAGCGAGATATTTATTTAACAGAAGTCGCCTACATCGAACGGCCAGTTTGGACTACATCCCTCTACTTCCTTCTTTAATGACGTCACTAAAACAGTTTTTTGACTAACCTCCGCCCACAGGAATACACAAGAGTTGCGTTTGTAGAGTGTGTTTGTCGCCATGTCGTCGAAACGCTGTTATTTTCATCCCGCAGTCCAATCACCGGGTCTGATTCCGGCTCAGATTGATAGGGTAAAATTAAAAACATGTTTACAATAACACTGAGCGCGTGCATCTCCACGTTATGGTAAGATAAGTAAATTATGTGAAAAATACAGTTTTTTTTTTTACACGCGAAACATGAACACGTTATATTGCACACTATAAACACAATCAAAGCTTCAAAAAACCACGAAAAACGCGACCTTTAAGTACATTTGATTTAAATGTCTGTACTAGACCTACATGAGAAACTTAACAAAAAAAAAAAAACTTTTTTAAAATGAACTTTTTTTTATTTGTATCTTTGTTCAGTTTTATTTATTTGTGCTATTACTTAGTTTATTTGTTCTTATTTTATTACTGACTCTACTTGTGTCTAATTATGTTTGGACATTATATTAGTTAGTCTAGGTGTTTTTGTTGTGGTATTTTTTTTTTTTTTTTAAACCATAGGCAAAAGTTCCTTGTGAAAGTGTTCTTTAAGCTGCTGATTTTTGTTTATGGTATTCAGCTGCAATGAAATGTTTTGCAAAAAGACAGAGAGTGATTCAACCTTGTGGTTTTTCTGTAGGTTTACTGGCACAATGGTGCACAGATCTCCTCACCACACGATAAGGGGATCTTGCATTGCATCGAGGAGAGTACCGAACCATGGACTGAGTCCTGGAACATGGACCTAGTTGAGAGCAGCCTGTTAAGGAGAGACCCGCTGGAGGACGTCTGCCGCTGGTACATGGAAGAGCTAAACACTGTCTGCTTCCACAGGTGCAGTCTCTCACCTGTACAAAGAGTGTACTGTAGCTGTTTTTAAACTGTAAAAATAAAGCGCCCGGATAAACCGAAGAGTGTTTTTCGTTGCGATGATATAGATGAACCGTTTTTGGTTTCCTAAAAAACTTCTGTGAAGTGTTCTTGGAAGTATCTTTTGGTGCCATAAAGAAATATGACATTTAGTGTGAAGAACCTTTTATATTCTTTAGAACCTTTTATTCTTCTCGAAGAACATTTGGTGCAATTTGAAGGTTCTTCACACCCTGACAAAGAATCTTTGAGTGTATATTTGACTCTTTTTAAATTATTTGAATTTTTTTGAAATTGAAATTCTTTTGAATCATTTTCAAGTCCTAATAGAGGTGCACTTGTTTTATTTTTCTGCAGTCAGTTGATATTTTGAAATTTTTACAAATAAGCATACCATATGCTTTTTTGTATATATTTCAGAATATCAATTTTATCAGATGACACCAATAAAAGTAACATTTCACAATTCCATTTTACCTCAATGGCATATCACCATTTTCTGTAGCTAATTTTCTTATTTATTTACAAAGTTAAATATTATAAGTACTAATTTACAATAAGGTTCTTTAGTTAACATTAGTTAATGACATTGTTTGAACTAATTATGAACTGCACTTCTACAGCATTTATTAATCTTTGCTAATGTTAATTAACATTTACTAATGCATTAAAATCAAGAGTTGTATTTGTTAACATTAGTTAATGCACTGTGAAGTAATATGAGCCAACTATGAACAGCTGTATTTTTATTAACTAAGGTTAACAAAGATTAACAAATACCCTGAAAGATGTATTGCTCATGGCTAGTTAATAGATTAATGTTAACTAATGAACCTTATTGTAAAGTGTTACCATATTAATACATTGGATTTAATACTTTTGGTAACACTTCAGGGTCTAATTCTCACTGGCAACTAGTTTCTTATTAGCATGCATGTTACTAGGATATTGGCTGTTTATTAATACTTTTAAAGCACATATTATTGCCTTATTCTTGATGACTGTATTCTACATCCCATAATCCTACAAAATTCCTAAACTTAACTACATTGCTAATTATTAATAAGCACTAATTAGGAGTTTATTAAAGGATTAGTTTACATTCAAAGGTCAAAATTACAGATTCATTGCAGCTTAAAAGCTTTCTACATGATACCAGACAAGAAATAAGGGTCTTATCTAGAGAAACCATTGTTCATTTTCTAAAAAAATACAAATAAAATTTGTATGTTTTAACCATAAATGCTCATCTTGAACTAGCTCTCTTCTTCTTCTCTATTAGAATTCTGGCAGTGTAGATGCTGCTAAGTGTATTACTGCCCTCCACAGGTTAAAGTTAGAACTAAATTCTCATGTACAATATGCAAGTGCAAGTATATAACAATTAGTTCAAACTTTAACCTGTGGAAGGCAGTAATACACTTAGCAGCATCTACACTGCTGGAATTCAGAACTAGTTCAAGATGAACGTTTATTGTTAAAACTTAAATAATTTTTTTTTTTTTTAGAAAATGAGTGATGGTTTCTCTAGATAAGACCCTTATTTCTCATCTGGTATTGTGTAGAACGCTTTGAAGCTGCAATGAAACTAATTTTGACCTTAAACTGTTTGGGCTCCATTGAAGTCCACTATATGGAGAAAAATCCTGGAATGTTTTCATCAAAAACCTTAATTTCTTTTCTACTGAAGAAAGAAAGACATAAACATCTTGGATGACATGGGGGTGAGTAAATTATCAGGAAATTTTAATTTGGAAGTGAACTAATCCTTTAAGGCAAAATTCATAGTTAATAGTGAGAAATGGACCCTAAACTAAAGTGTGACCATACTTTCAAATTAAACGATCACGTTACTTTAAGTATTTCTTAATTAAACAATTATTGCTAAGTATTGCTAAATATTCAAGTAATTATTCAAGGTAACAAAATAAAGGTGCAGTAAGCGATTTCTGAAGCAATAGAAATAGTAGATTTCTGAACTCCTTGTTGCCTGCATTTTATTTTATTTTTTTATAGTATACACATTTTTAAGCCTAGTGTAATGGGGCTGTTTCTGCGTTGTGTTGTGTAAAAGTCAGGTAGGTTTGGTAGGTTCAAATATAAAGTGTTTCTCAGAAATTGCTAACTGCACCATTAAGAGCAGTGAGAGCTTTTGTCTTTTTTTGGCAGTATGTTTGTTTGGTTAATAATACAAAAGACAAAGACAAAAAATGTAGGGCAGATTTTGATTTTGTCCATGGAGAATTGATTGGATGGCTGTGGTTTGCTATTGGTTGATCTCATGTGAGTGACAGGTTGCCCCGCCCTCACGCCAGTAAACATGTCGTCAGAGAAGGGGATGAGAGAGATGAGCTGCAAGAGGGAGGGGAAGTTATTTAAAAATAAATTGTTAAATAATTTATAACAAATACTGCAATATTCCATAAAAGATAAGAACTGCCAATTGTGATTTCTTGGTGACTCACAATGAAACACAATGATCAACATGTCTAAATCAATCCATTTATTTGGTTAGAACAACTAACTGTTTGGAAGCAAGTTTTTTTTTTTTTTTTTTATTATTTATTATAGGGGGTTGTTGGATTTTAATCACTTTTAAATACAGTCCTTCACAAAGTTTTTTTTTTTTTTTTTTTTTTTTCTCATTGCAGAGAACTTAACGCAAAGTCTCCCCTGAAGTTTGTGCATTCATCTTTCCATGGTGTTGGTCACAACTTTGTCCAGAGAGCTTTTCAGCAGTTTGGCTTCCCACCCCCTATCCCTGTTCCAGAACAGAAAGATCCAGATCCAGAATTTTCCACTGTCAGTTGTCCTAACCCAGAGGAAGGAGAATCTGTCTTAGTAAGATTGATTTCTTTCTTTCTTTCTTTCTTTCTTTCTTAATTTAGAGTCATATCAGGGTTTTTCCTACATTGAAAATTATTTGGCAGCTGCCAAAATGAAGTTTTGTAATGACTTTGTAATGCTGTCAACACTTTCTAGATCAATCAATCAATCAATCAATCAATTAACGGGAATAATTGTAAAATCAGCCAAAATGCACAATCAACGAAAACATAAAGTGGTGACACCACAAGATGGAGAACAGTCCAAGATGAACTTCAAGAGAACAAGAGAACATCATCCAAGATGGAGAACAGTGCCTAATACTAATTTACCATTTGGACATAACCATTGAGTTGTGTTTCACTGTGTTTCAGGAGCTGTCCCTTCGTTTGGCTGAGAGAGAAAAGGCTTGCATTGTTGTGGCCACAGACCCTGATGCTGATCGCTTGGCTGTTGCAGAGCAGAATGACAAGTAGTTTATCATTAATACCCTCAACAGTAAAAAGCAGTATCAGTTCTACTTGGCAGCAGTTGTTCTGAACTCTTGAGTCAAGTGGCTCATAAGTAGTATTCTATGTTTTTTCTTTTTTTTTATGGACAGTTCCAGTTGGAAAGTGTTCACGGGAAATGAGTTGGCTGCATTGCTCGGCTGGTGGATGCTGTATAACTGGAAGGAAGCACATCCGGACCCAGCAGACACTGAGAGAGTATACATGCTGGCCACCACTGTTTCTTCCAAAATACTTAATGCCTTTGCACGCATAGAAGGCTTTCATTTTGAGGTTCGTTCAAGTCTCAATTTGAAGTTTGTATTATACTAAAGCTTAAAATATCTTGAGTGCTTTATTATTCTTAAATAGAGCCTATGATCTAAATGATTGGTTTGGATGCTCATATAAGGACTGTATCCTTAAATTTAAAAGGCAGCTATACTTTTTTATGTATAAAGACCCAGTGAAATGTGTGTAAAAATATTATTTGGAAATTCTGTCTTTCTCTGAACATTTCCATGGACCCCCTAGCACTTTTTGTTTTGCTCCCCTTCATCCTAGGAAACATTGCCCGGCTTCAAATGGATTGGAAATAGAATCCATGAATTAACAAAAGCAGGAAAGGAGGTCATTTTTTCCTTTGAAGAATCCATTGGTAAGTGTGATTACCTGCAGACACACAAAGTTCAAGCAATGCTGTCATCAGCATGTTTGTTTATTCTTTAAATTAGTGCGATTGTTCATCCAAAAATAAAAGGTTTGTCATCATTTACTCATCTTGTTGTTCCAAACCTGTTTTTCTTTCTTGGAACATAAAAAGGTCTTTTCACTCGGTGTCAAACCTGTGCAGTGTGAAACTATGCAGTGTTGAAATGTAATTATGACTTGATGCTTGGCAACAGACAGCCAATCAGGTGCTTCATATTCACACATTTTGGACAGTCACGGAAACACTGTGCATTATAAACAGCAGTTTTAGCGTTTGGGGGAAAAATATTGAATGGTGATGGAAAACGTGTCAATTGGAGTAGAGAAGATGCTTCATTTCTGACCTTTTATAGTACGAAAAGTACATTCTGGAAATTTGCAATAGTACTGTTGGCAATATATTATAGGTGGATGCGCAACGCTAGAGCCTTATTGTAAGTGTGTCGCATGCAGCATTTGACCAATCGATGGCACTGACACCACAAATATGCAAATGAGGAAGTTAACCCAGAGTTTAGGAATGTACAATGTGAAACAGCAGTTTATAAATACACAGGATTAATAGTTAACCCTGGGTAAATTATGAGCAATGTGAAATATGAAGCAAGATTTACGGGGTTTAGGGGTCCATACAATTAAAGTCAGTGGGGTCGAGTATTGTTTTAAAACCCATTCACTTTGTGTGGACAAAACAATTGAAATATTACTCAAAATTTTCTTTTGTGTTCTACAGAAGAAATGTAAACTGAAATTCCCACTTTTCATAATCTAATCCAGTGGTTCCCAAACTGGGGTACAAAATGCTGAGTAGTTCATTTTAATTCTACCTTAAAATAATACTAAAACAGTATTGTACTAAACCGTGTAATACTAAAGCATGTATTTCTAACTGCAATGCACCTTTGTAAAAGTGGGGATTTAGCACTTACTTGCATGAAGAACAAAGATGCAGATAGTGGATTGATATTGATTTAGACTCAAACTTTCTCCGATACAAAAACATGCCTTCTTGTATTTAATGATGATAACGAGCAAGAATGCAACTGTTCCCAAATATCCACATGCCTGCAAACGTGACATTATTATAGTACAACAGGTCAAAAAACAAAACGTACATTTTTAACACAGTATTGTCAGTATTTACTGTATTTTGCAATGAAGTAATAGTAAAAAACGAAAACCACAGCAGAACTACAACACACGTCTGTGTTTCGCGAACAATTCTGCGGCTTTGAACGAATCGTGAGAGTCAATGATTCAATGATTCATTCACAGCCACTTGCTTCGTTACTGAATGAATGACTCGATGACTCACTCATAAAAACAGTGACTTGCTGCCACCTACTGGCGGTTTTAGTTTAATATTTAAAGTTTTACTTAGATTTACCATCATTGCATATTTCTCTGTTAAACATTTTTAATTTAAAACATTATTTGTTTTATAAAGTTATTTATAAATGTAAAAATATGCACTGGAAAATCAATTTAGGGGGCAAATATTGTCCCTCAATGAAAAAGGTGTGACTGCAGTCTAAGTGACAGAGAGGAAGGATGGTAATCCCTTCAGGGGGTACTCCAGGCTAAAAAGTTTGGGAACCACTGATCTAATCGATTCCCAAAAGGATAAAGTCTGATCGTTTGTAGGGCTTATTTACGCTTCCTGTGTCTTTTTGTAATATGTCACACAATGGGTTGTGAACACCATTCATGTTGCTTAATTTTGTCAGTGGGCTTCAAAACAATACTATATGGAATAATAATGCTCTGTCTCATCTTTTATTTTGATGCCAGGGTTTTTGTGTGGGAACATGGTTCTTGATAAGGATGGAGTCAGTACAGCGGCTGTTGTGGCTGAGATGGCTGCTTATCTGCACACCAAAAACCTTTCCTTGAACCAACAACTATGCAACATCTATGAAATGTGAGCATCTGTTCTGCTACACTTTTTTTTTTTTTAAGTACTTATTAGTTATTAAAGATTTCAAAGAACTGTTATACTGTACCATTGCTTTCACATTTTACTTTGATCATATGTGTTGATTTATTTTTTTCTTCACTGTTGTACCGCAGATATGGCTATCACATTTCCAGAACATCCTATGTCCTCTGCAATGACCCACCCACTATTTATAGAATATTTAACCGTCTGCGCAACTTCGGGGGCCTGGGTGTATACCCAGGATTATGTGGTGATTACTGCATCACACACATCAGAGATGTGACCACTGGTTATGACAGCAGTCAGCCTGACAAAAAATGTGTATGTCATAGCAGATCTCCTGAATCTTTCTTGATTTTAGGTCAATGACAAACGGTTTGATTAGAATATGTTTTTTCCCCCTCCTTTTAGATCCTTCCATTGACAAAAAATAGCCAAATGGTTACATTCACATTTCAGAATGGCATTGTTGCCACACTTAGGACCAGCGGGACTGAGCCAAAGATCAAGTATTACACAGAATTCTGCGCACAACCAGGAGAACGGTTTGTATTTTCTATTAGAAGTTTTAAAATGGATGATATTTTTGGTTTAATTCAATAGTCCACTTGAGACATTAGAATATTCGTCATAAGGCAGTCTGTTTAATAACACTTTATTTGTATGTTCTCCCAACAGACATTTTAATGACTATAAGTAACTTTGCAAGTACATGTCTACTAGGGGTGCAATGGGTTGTAGTTGATCCGTGATGCATAAAGACCAGGGGTCTCATTTATAAAACTTTGCGTAGATTTCATCCTAAAAGTGTATGTACGCGCAAAAGCTAGATTCTGCGTACGCACAAAAAAAATCAGATTTATAAAACCATGCGTACGCCAGATCCTGCGCACAAATACCTTTATAAATCCCAGTGAGCGGAAGATTGTGCGTACGTGCATCTCCACACTGTCTCCTCCCCGAAATCACCATATATGGAGCTTACGACGCCTAGTTTTACTATGCATAACCTCATCTGCATATCATTTCCATACATATTCCCATCCACGTGACACCATGGTTAACATGGTTTGTGCCATACACATTACATTGCTAAAAATCATCCAATATTCTTGTTTTAGAATAAATATATAAAAAAATGCATAAAAACAAAATTGTATTAAATACTTAAGATAAAGGTTTTAGAATAGTGTTGATTCATTCATTTCCACTGGCCAAATAGTCTTTTAATTGTTTTAAACCATTCGAATCAAATTTATGAAGTTTTGCTGATAAGGTGAACATATCTTTTAGGAAGTTGAAGTGGAAACAGATAGGCTTATTTATTGCAATGTAAATACAATTGTCTTTCTCTGCGCTTCAGTGAAGTATTTTAAAAAGGAAACGTGCAAATCTTACCGTTTTCCTCAAATGATATCCTTCATATACAATGGTAATTGTTTGAAGATCCTTCACACGACATCAACACCTCCGTGCAGCTGCGGTTATACAGTAAAAGATATTATCATTCAAACTGGACAACGGACCGTTCGACCACCGAATCCAGCAGTGTCTTCCATAATATCAAGGTTAAGTGTGCATTACTAATCATCGTTCTCGCTAAAATATTTTGTCATAACATCTGCAGTTTAGTTTAAAGAGGAATTATTGTGCTCCTAGCGCTCCTCGCTGTCATTAAAGCAGCGTGTCACAGGAAAAGTGATCGAAAATAGCACATCTACTATCTGAATTCATATCACGTTTGATTAACTTCTCCGTAATGACTGCGTAATATAATTTCAGTGCTTATCGCCATTAGTGAAAGTGTAATATTAATGTAAATGTGTATATCAAATATTAATGTAAATGTGTATATCAAAATGAAAACGTGAGTTTCCATGCGAGTTTAAATCATTCTTTTATTTATTTAAAGGTCGCGTTTTTCGTGTTTTTTTTTTTGAAGCTTTGATTGTGTTTATAGTGTGCAATATAACATGTGTTCATGTTTCGTGTGTAAAAAAACACAGTATTTTTCACATAATTTACTTATCTGTATACCGCTGTTTCCACTGTCATAAAAACGGGCTGATGACTTCCTTGTTCTATGAAGTCCCTCCTTCAGAAATACGTAACGAGTTCTGATTGTGCCAGCAGTTCCTGTGTTGTGATTCGACAGCAGTTTAGCGCATCTTGCCCGGAAAGGTCACGCCTCTTACCATAACGTGGAGATGCAGGCGCTCAGTGTTATTGTAAACATGTCTTTAATTTTACCCTATCAATTTGATCCGGAATCAGACCCGGTGATTGGACTGCGGGATGAAAATAACAGCGTTTCGACGACATGGCGACAAACACACTCTACAAACGCAACTCTTGTGTATTCCTGTGGGCGGAGGTTAGTCAAAAAACTGTTTTAGTGACGTCATTAAAGAAGGAAGTAGAGGGATGTAGTCCAAACTGGCCGTTCGATGTAGGCGACTTCTGTTAAATAAAATATCTCGCTTGGCATTGAACTTTGAGCTTTAAAATTTTACAGATTTTATTTATACTCTAACAACAACATTACACACTAACTAAAGTTTGAAACATGGGATCACGAAGAACGGGACCTTTAAACTGTTATTGTGAACATGCACTGTATTTATGATTATGACTCATAATGAGGATTTAAAGTGGTTTTCCTTCATCTGCTGTCAGTCCCTCAGCTCACCATCTGTGTCGCCAATTCCCTTTGTCTCTAGAATGTGCGTACGCACGGTTCAAAGTTTGCTTAAACGTGCGCACATTCTCCCGTCTTGTTTTTTTTTTTTTTATAGATCACAACCTTTGCGTGAGAACTGGCGTACGCATGTTTCCAGCCCCGTTTCGTGCATACGCACGCTTTATAAATGAGACCCCAGGTCCCAAAGTTCAGCACGCATGTGATTTGCAGATTAACTACAACATTTCACCATCATTGAGTTTCTTTTTTCCATGTTTTGTCTTGCCACTTTACAAAATTTACACAGTTTATGCAATTTTAAATTGCAAGAAGAGCTGAAAGAGAACTCAATTCAGTACCCGTGCACTGTTATCTGTGCATACAGCCGCACGCGTTCGAAGCGCGCACGGAGTGCCGTGTTTTAGACAGCGTGCGAACATCGAATTGATTCCTCTTTCACGTCTCCTTGCACTTGAATAGATGCATACATATAAAGTTATGTCAAAATACCCATCTCTGTGTTCTCTTAAACACAGTCGGTATATGTCAGAAGTGAACGCAAGTGAAAGTGAAAGAAATCTGATGCGTATCAGTATATTGGATCCGTGAATTCAGTCTTAAAGTGACAGCAGCCTAACAGCAACTTGCTGTTGTCTATGTCTATGTCCGCACATAGTATACCTTCATCAAATACTTTCACTTCAAATCTGCTAAACCCCAGTATCAGCCCATTCAGAAATACTGGTTCATTGGCAGAAACTGCTAAACCTTTGTCAGCAAAAGCCTCTAAGTCCACAGAAGAACCAATCGGAAGACGCAATCATATGATTTCAAGATGAATGATGAGCTGACTTTCAATTGCACAGCTGCAAGATTTTATCATGTTTTGTCCATCATTACAGTGGCAATGACAGGATTTCACGACTAGCAAGTAAACACAACAGTGTTCCTTTTGCTGCTGTAAAACTGACAGAAATAGACGTTTTACTATGTCTTGTTGTCCAAATAGTTGGACTTGGAGGTTTTTGGCAAAAAAAAAAAAAAAAAAAAAAAAAAGCACACATGGAGCTGGTTTTGCTGGTAAAGACAAATTTGTTAAATACCAATGAATTGACCAAAGTGACATTTTTGAAAATAAGGCATTTCAATAACTGACTAACCTTTTCTTTGCCGTTAAAGTGAAATTACTGAACCTGAACATAGGAGCCTGTTAAAATGCTCATTTAAAAGAAAACATGTCAGATGTACTTAAAGGTTTTTGCATCTGAACTCTTAAATTGTACCGTTGTTTTATTGTATTTATCTATGCTTGTAATTTTATTTATTCTTTTGCTGTGTTATCGAAGTACTTAAAGTGTGCTTTATATAATTAAAAAAAAAAAAAAAAAAAAAAAAAAATGAAACGTAGAGCAACAGACTTAAGGCTGGCCACACACTTGAAAATTTTAAGTCCGTTTTTGGGCTTAATGATCTGGGGGGTGAGGCCCGATTTGAGGCTTCTCGCAACTGACTCTTCTGACAAAAAAATCCTTAGTTGTGTAGCGCGATTTATGATTATTTTACTGCTCCCGATCATGTCGGAGCCAGCATGATCCCAGTTTGCAAATATCAAACATGTTTGATCACACAAGTCTCCATGAGATCATCACTCAATGTGGAAATTTTACTACATTCGACAGGTGTGTGATTTTGTGGTCCGGACGAATCTTCTAGTGTGTGATTTCGGAGGATTATAATGCTAAAAATTGGTTGAAATTGCCCTTATGTCTGTGGTCTCCCACCATTTTAAAATCGGTTAAGATTTGAAAATCGTCTAGCGTGTGGCCTGTACTACCTGATATTCTCTATTCTTAAACATATAGGTGAAAAAAACAATTTTATGAATGCATTTGATCTGTTTATTTACTTATTTTTCAATTTTGTTGCAGCGACATCTCTTGTCTGGAGGAGGAGTTGAGAAAAGTGACCACTGCTCTAGTTGAAGAGTTTCTTGAGCCTGACAAGAACAACCTTCTTCGCAGATCAGTATAGCTTTATTTAACTTGTGGTAAGATCGTTGTCCTCATGGGAATCTCATGTAAACCGGTCCCAAAGGCCTGTCACTGTACCGTCCTGTGAATGTCATTGTATTACTGTGAAATAATTTGAAGCATTAACACTTCATGGCTCTCTCTCAAAAAAAAAAAAAAAAAAATGTAAGTATGAATGCTTATTCATTGTAGTGTTTAATATGACAAAAAATTGTCATGATCATTTTCTTTTCTTTTTTTCTTATCACAATTGAATGTGTTTTGCTCAGAGAAGTGAAATTACAAGGCTTTGATTTTATTTCTATAACATTTTTCAAGAAACCCAAACGTTGAGTGCCACATTATTGCCATTACTTCTGTTGTATTAATCCCACCTGTTTTGACCTGTTGTTTGCTGGTGTCCACATTATATTACATTATTATTTTAACCCATGATCTGCTCGTTGTTGTAAGAGGTTTTGCTGAGAGTTGCTGCTGCTACCTTTTTAAAGCTCTGTGAACATGTGTATTTGTTTTGCTCTCATAAACCCGTGTCCGTATTAATGTGTTGATGCTCACATATGTGTTGCAACGTTTGTTGATGCTCACACGCTTTATGTGGTGTATATGCGTTGATAATCAGGAGGCAAGCAGGACAGCATCTTGTTGCTTGCCTGACTTTTGCTGGTTTTGTCATGCTGGATACGCACAGAGTAAATGTACTGAATGGAAGAATCTGTGTTTTGTATTTGAAACTTTTGATTTCTGCTGTACACAGTTTGATGGGCATATTTGACTTTTGTGGGTTATATACACAATGTGCAAGTTGCAGTAAGTCATACAAGTGCCATTGCCTTGCAAGCAAGACAAGCAAGGCATTGGACTCTACTGATAGATTAAGACCTGGAGAAGGATAATTATTCACTCCCTAAACAAGAACTTTCAAAACAGTTCAGAAAAGAAAAGTTGGTCACGTTACTGTTTTATTTCCTAACAGTTCTCCATCACATTTCTTTGTACAAATTAAGAAACAAATTGTTTAGGCATTTTTATTTTTTTTTTTCTTCATTTTTCCAAAGGATCTTAAACTACTATATTTATTTTGTTGTTCTATAACTATGCACTCTGATAGTTATTTCTGCCATACATTTGTTTTTGCCCACCATGAATTAGATTTATCCTTGTCTCAATTAATATTGAGTTGGTGCCATTTAAAGGGTTAGTTCTCCCCTTATAATTAATTCTGTCATTAATTACTCACCCTCATGTCTTTCTACACCCATAAGACCTTCGTTCATCTTCAGAACATCTTCAGATATTTTTGATTAAATCCGATGGCTCAGTGAGGCCTGCATTGACAGCAAGATAATTAACTTTCAGTGCCCAGAAAGTTACTAAAGACGTATTTAAAACAGTTCATGTGACTGCAGTAGTTCAACCTTAATATTATAAAGCGACAAGAATACTTATTGTGCGCAAAATGAAAAAAAAAAATAAAAATAACGACTTTATTAAAGGATATCTAGTGATGGGAGATTTCAAAACACTGCTTCATGAAGCTTCAAAGCTTTACGAATCATTTGTTTCGAGTCGGTGATTTGAAGCAGTGATTTCAGTAAATGAAGTTTTGTTACATCATAAGTGTTTCAAAATTTCAGTAGTTCGCCACTGGGGGGCGTGACTTTGGCAGTTTGATACACACTCCGAACCACTGATTCGAAACAAAAGATCGTAAAGCTTAGAAGCTTAATGAAGCAGTGATTTGATATTGCCCATCACTAGATATTGTTGAATAAAGTTATTTTCTTTTTTTGGTGCACAAATAGTATTCTCGTCACTTCATAACATTAAGTTTGAACCACTGTAGTCACATGAACTGTTTTAAATACATCTTTAGTAGCTCTCTGGGTGTCTGAGAGTGTTAATTACCTAATATATCTGAATTTGTGTTCTGAAGATGAACGAAGGTCTAACGGGTGTGAACGTGAATGACATGAAGGTGAGTAATTAAAAACAGAATTTTCATTTTTGGGTGAACTAACCCTTTAATATCCTTGGTATTGTACTGTTACACTGAGTGTATTTTAACAAATATCCTCTGTGTAATATTGTCCGATTGAAGACGCTTCATTATTAGATCCAAATCAAAGTTCATGAAATGTAAAGTATTTTAGTATTTTGAAAAAAATAATAAATATTTTTGTTGACTTAACTGGTTGAGAGGGTCAAATAGAGTGTACCTGATTTTTGAGGTGGGGAAAAAAAAAGATATTTTGGAAAATCAAATGAAGAACCATTTTCTTGAGTCTACATGTGTACAAGTACAGAATGTTTTCTTCTTTCTGCATTATTGTTTCAAGTAAAATATTTATTTGCAGTGCAACCTTGACATTCCTTATGTACACATTTCTACAAATAAATTGTATTTATAATGTGTTGTATTTTAACTTTCAAAGAATATGGGAAATAGCAAAAATTTTTTGTTAATATTTATGATCAGGAGCATCAAACAATCTGTCTTTGAAATCTGGACATCATCTGGCCCCAGTAGTCTGTGAAATGTATGCTATTGCAGAGGAACAGCATTTTAAAATTAAATTTTCGGTCGATAAAATGAATGTAACGCTGTCCAATGACAGCCTCATTTGCCTCCATTGAGCTTGTGTTCTCCCTGAAATCCTAAAGTATTGTATGTAAATATAACTGAAATACAGACAAATCATGTGAGATGAGGCAGTTCCTCTTTTCTGTGCCTGTTTATTATGTTGGCAAATAGACAACAAATCCACATCCAAACTGATGGAAATGGGTGGATTAAACCTGTGGTCCTCAACCAGGGAACACGAAGAGTTGAGAACCACTGCACTAATTATTAAACTTGACCATTTCGATATCATAAATTTCAGTGATGCCTTTCAGTCGGTCACGTTGACGTTACGGCAGAGACTGACAAAATGGGGTCTCACCTGAGAGCCCAATCACCTTTGAGTGTTACAAAACGAGCCAATGATACGAAGAGTATCTTGGTCTGCGGAATTTTGTACTTAATATACTAAAAATTCTTCTTTAGTACTTCTTAAGATAATCTTAAGAACATCTAAGTTTAATTTTGAGGCACCATGAAATATGAACTAAAATATGCTTTTAATATACTATCTCTGTATTTTAAAAAAATATATTTAGATACTAGTTATAGTACATTTGAACCCAAAGTGTACTACAAGTGGTAACTAATACAGTATATATTTTTTTAAATACAGAGATAGTATATTAAAAGCATATTTTAGTTCATATTTCATGGTGTCTCAAAATACAGTTGAGTACACTTAGATGTTCTTAAGATTATCTTAAGAAGTATACTAAAGAGGAATTTTTTGTATATTAAAGGGTTAGTTCACCCAAAAATGAAAATTCTGTCATTTATTACTTACCCTCATGTTGTTTCACACCCGTAAGACCTTCGTTAATCTTCAGAACACAAATTAAGATATTTTAGTTGAAATCCGATGGCTCCGTGAGGCCTACATAGGGAGCAATGACACTTCCTCTGTCAAGATCCATAAAGGTACTAAAAGCATAAATCAGTTCATGTGAGTACAGTGGTTCAATATTAATATTATAAAGCAACGAGAATATTTTTGGTGTGCCAAAAAAAACAAAATAACGACTTATATAGTGATGGCCGATTTCAAAACACTGCTTCAGAAAGCATCGGAGCATTGTGAATCTGCGTGTCGAATCTGAGGGCTGTTTCATAAAAGATGCTAAGAAAAGCGAGGATTAAACTCCAAAACCTGACTTGAATGAACCTAACAAATGAGTTTGGGCTAAAACGGTTTCATAAAAGGTAATTGAAGTTCACGCAGTCCCACTAATTTGATCCAGGTTTACCTAGTCAAGATAATTTTGCGTGCACGCTTTTTTTAAGCAGCCCTGTAGGTCGATCATGGATCAAATCGATCCACCATAGGAAACAGCATTCATTTTGTGCTATTTTATGCGTTTGAGACATGGTGTTTTCCTCAGTGCATGACTTACTTCTCACAAGTTTATTCTCCATCTGTAAATGTTAGAAAGTCATGCAAATATTTCAATTTTGCTGCTAAACTTCACAGTGAACGAGCGCTGCTGCGCGCTAAACAGACGGGACGCATTAGAAGCGCAATAAATCTAAAATAGCCTATACGTTTCGCTAAAATATTTGATGTTGGACATTAAATGTGCCTTATGTACAATTTTAAACATACAAGTAAGTGTACTTTTATGATAGTAACTGTAAATGGACTATTGTAATGGGGTAAATCAATATACTTTGGGCCAATTACTGAGTTTAGATTCATCTTACCAATTAAAATTTTGTCTGTGCGTGTTTATTTTAATTTTTAATTTTGTGATTTTAATTTCTGCTCCTCTAATAACCATAAAGGGTACTACAGCTGCCAAACAAAACCAGAGAGAAATGTATTCATATATTTTAAAACAATCTAATTAAATATTGGGCACAAAACATTTAGCCAGTAAGAAAAGAAAACCTGTAGGTTACACACACACACACACATTTTATATAATTCAGGTTGATTGGGACACTTTTTCCCAGTCATTTCAATAGCAATTGAAATAGCAATTCCCAATCAACCTGAATTCACTATATATATATATATATATATATATATATATATATATATATATATACACACAGTACAGTCCAAAAGTTTGGAACCACTAAGATTTTTAATGTTTTTAAAAGAAGTTTCGTCTGCTCACCAAGGCTACATTTATTTAATTAAAAATACAGTAAAAACAGTAATATTGTGAAATATTATTACAATTTAAAATAACTGTTTTCTATTTGAATATATTTCACAAAGTAATTTATTCCTGTGATGGCAAAGCTGAATTTTCAGCATCATTACTCCAGTCTTCAGTGTCACATGATCCTTCAGAAATCATTCTAATATGATGATCTGCTGCTCAAGAAACATTTAATGTGTACAATTGTACAAAATATTTGTGTACAATATTTTTTTTCAGGATTATTTGATGAATAGAAAGTTCAAAAGAACAGTGTTTATCTGAAATCTAATCTTTTGTAACATTATAAATGTCTTTACTGTCTTTTGATTGATTTAATGCATCCTTGCTGAATAAAAGTATTCATTTCTTTAATTTCTTTTCAAAAAAATAAAAATAAAAATTCTTACTGACCCCAAACTTTTGAACGGTAGTGTATAATGCTACAGAAGCTTTGTATTTCAGATAAATGCTGTTCTTTTGAACTTTCTATTCATCAAGGAATCCTGAAAAAAAAAGTACACAACTGTTTTCAACATTAAAAATAATCATAAATGTTTCTTGAGCAGCAAATCAGCATATTAGATTGATTTCTGAAGGATCATGTGACACTGAAGACTGGAGTAATGATGCTGAAAATTCAGCTTTGCATCACAGGAATAAATTACTTTGTCAAATATATTTAAATAGTACACAGTTATTTTAAATTGTAATAATATTTCACAATATTACTGTTTTTTACTGTATTTTTAATTAAATAAATGTAGCCTTGGTGAGCAGACGAAACTTCTTTTAAAAACATAAAAAATCTTAGTGGTTCCAAACTTTTGGACTGTACTGTATATATATATATATATATATATATATAGAGAGAGAGAGAGAGAGAGAGAGAGAGAGATACCAGAGTATAGATTAAATATAGGCCTTGGAAAAGGCTAGCTGACTTTATTGTGCTTTGACTACCGTGGGTAGTTCCAGTGTGGACAAAACCATACATGTCACTTCTGCAGGCTGCATCTTACTCTGTGAGATAAACAATCACTCCCTTTATAGCTTTTGCTGGCTCTGAAACACTCACTTGGTATTTCTCCTGCTCTTTGTCTAGCAAAAAAATAAATAAAAAATCACTCATCACTTAATGAAAGATTAAAAATGAAAGCCTGATTGTTTCAGGGGCCTTGTCACAGGTCTATTGACTTAATTTCTGTGTTACTTTTGCTATAGTTTCACACTTAAAACAATGATTTGGTAATCCTCTTGTCCTCTTTTGTGCTAAGAAATAAGGTTTACTGACAGTTCTCTCCCAAGTGGTTCCATTGTTGTCAGCATTAAGTCTGAGAATGATTCAGTGGGCTATATAACACTTAATTTTTAAGAAATTACTTCTCTTTAAATGTTTTGGTTCATCATACTTAACTTTAAACTTAAACTTAAACTTACACCATTTTTTTATTTTTTATTTAGCAATATTTAGTAAATGTGTGTGTGTGTGTGTGTGTGTGTGTGTGTGTTAATAAATATATATATGTTAATAAAGTCAAATAATTGTATGTGATTGAGTCAGCTGTAATATCATTGCGTTCCTATTGGTCAGTGTTAGAGGAGCTCAGCTTAGCCTGACAGTTAGCCTGCCCTGGACCAGGCTAGTTTCCCAGCATAAGTTGCCAGAGTAACTGAGTTTGAACTAATTTAAGTTTGTTTTATGAAACAGAATTCGCTGACAACAAGTCTGACTAAGTAAAATAAGCCTGGCTTGTTTTCTAATCTTGTTTTATGAAACAGCCCTCTGTAGTTCGACTTATAATATCAATATTGAACCACTGTACTCACATGAACTGATTTAGATGTGTTTTTAGTATCTTTATGGATCTTGACAGAGGAAGTGTCATTGCTCCCTATGTAGGCCTCACGGAGCCATTGGATTTCAACTAAAATATCTTAATTTGTGTTCCGAAGATCAGCGAAGGTCTTATAAATGACAGAATTTTCATTTTTGGGTGAACTAACCCTTTAAGTACGAAATTAGTGCACGAAAATAGAGCACTTTAAGTACATTATAGAAATGTACTTTTTTTTTCACCTGGGGTGGACTGTTCATGTTCCCATTACGGGAATATGACCATTAAAGTGCTTCAGTCAAGACTGGATTACCTTAACCCTCTGGAGTCTGAGGCTGATTTGGAGCCCTGGAGAAGTTTTGACATGCACTGACATTTGTGCATTTTTCAGTTGTTCATAAACATATTAATGGAAAAAGTGTCATTATACTGTGTTCAGCACAAACTAGGCTACCATAATATGTGAGAAACATGTATGTACATGTTTGTATTTTTGAAGGTTATTGAAAAAAACAAAAAACTTAAGTCACTGAAATAAAGCCAAAAAATAATATTATATATGTGTTCACAAGACTTCTGGGTATTGGAGGTTGTAGACTTGCATATTAATGAGCTCTTTCAGTCAGGTAAGCTGTGAAAAAACCCTCTGTGATCATGTCTCAAGCTCATCATGGTGTATATCAAATATACAGAAAAAAACAGCAATACTGTGAAATATTATTACAATTTAAAATAATGGTATTCTGTTATATACTTTAAAATATAATGTATTTCTGTGATGCAAAAAATTATGTTACCTCTATGACATTTCATATAGCCTTTTAGCTTAAAAGCATGCACATTTGGAGAAATATTGATGGATTCTCATATGTTTGTCAATTTTCTATACAGAGGAGTAATATTTATTTAATATTTATTGTCATTACCATGAGCGCTGGATACTGTGTTTTCAATTCATATGTGCAGCCGGAGGGCGCTCTGTGCACCTTTAGTCCACAAATGCCTCCTAAAGAAGAACAGGTCATGTGACAATCCAGGAACTAACAGAGGCTTCCAGAGATCGCTAACTATGGCTATGCAAATCACTTTTGAAGACAATAAATACACGATTGCGACGATGTATAGAAGTATTGCCTCAGAATTTGCGTCTGAATAGTGCTAGCTCCGTGGGCGTGGCCGCATTAGCGGATAATGAGCTGAATCACGGACTTCTGACATGGCTCTTTTTTCATACAGATTACACAAACAGAGAATATTTGTTTTCGATTTGACTTAAAACCTGACATTTCAACAGTTTTTTAGACATAAGTCTCATTTTTGTGTCGTTAGTATTCACTAAGTAACAGTTCATTTTCTGAGAACTATGAGATTGGACTTCGTTCAGAGGGAGACGACAGATCACGCATCATGTTTTCTTTATTTTGCAAAAAGCACAACATTTTGTTTTTACTCTGAGTGTACACAAATAAAAGAAGATATTCTATAGTTTCTATGAACAAAAAAATGACAGAGTATTTTAAGTCTGTTTTGCTGCAATGTGAAAAAAATCCTGCAAAACGCGCCAGCGCAGGCGTGCCATTGGTGCGGGGGACAGAAAAGACAGAAATCGACCCCCGCACTTTTGATAAGGGCTGCTTCTATCAGTCACAATATATCATCTTTTAGCTTAGGATATTTTCTTTGAAATGAGACCCTTTTCACGTTTCTGAGAGCTTTTGTTCGTAAATAATCAACTGTTTTGTCGCAGATGTGAACAGGAAATGCTCTCTTGAACGGAGAAACACGCGATCTCCAAGCAATCGATCACAGCGTGCTTACGTTTTAGGACAGGTAGATGGTATATAAATCGTGGCCGAACATTAGCGTTTGTCAATCAAGCCAAACCGTCCATTTAGAAACCGAGAAATTTGACACTTTAAGGTAAGGAGGCTGATCTCTCATGTTGACGTGCGAGGATTTGTAGTTTATGGACTGTTTTGATTTCGGTAATTATATCTAGAAAGTTAAAAGCATTGGTGGCATCTATAAAAGAGATATCTAAAAGTGAAACAAAAGTTATTGCCTTGAGTTCAAAAGAGAAAATGAATACATAGAATAAAGCCTATAAAAGAAAAGTCAGGAGGTAGGAAACTTGGATACATGTTTATACATTTCCCAAGTGGTTATATAGAGAATACATAGGATTAAAGGAGTTTATTTGTCCTTCTCAGAAAGAATGAGTCACTAGTCTCGGCAAAATTCTTCCTGATCATAAAAGGTCCAAGTATCTGTAACAGGACACCTAGTTCTTCCTGTAGTTTAGCTACGTTTGGGATGCTAGTTTCAGTTTTTGGGGGATGGGTTCACAGAACTTTGATAGAGTAAGTTTATGGGTAATTCCTTAAATATAATGAGTAATTTTGTGTGCCTGATTGGTCCAGATGCTACAGATCTCATGCATGCACATATTATTGTACATCATGTGAAGAAAATTTTGTATAGGCCTATGTTAAATTACAGTACCAGTCAAAAGATTGAACGCATTGCCATTATAATGTTTTTAAAAGAAGTCTCAAGGCTCTAACTAAATAATGGTTTTCTATTTTAATATACTTTAAAATATAATGTATTTCTGTGATGCAAAGCATCTGAATATTCCTACCTCTATGGCATTTCATATAGGCTACTATATTTGTTATATTATATAGCTTAAATGTTAATGTGCAGTTGACAAACTATACATCATTAAAAAGATCTAAGAATCAAGCTTCACATTTTGACTCTTAAAAAAATAAATAAAAAATATTGACCGTAATTTCTTAATATGCTTAACAGCATGCACATTTGGAGAAATATTGATGGATTCTCATATGTTTGTGTCAATGTTCTATACAGATGAGTAATGTGTAGCGAATTAACTCAAAGGGGAAATATTAATAATTATTAATAACTCAATATGATTAATGATTAATTATGAATATGTAAATCTGTTAATCAGATTTACTGGATATAGCTACATTAATCTTAATATTACAATCAATTAACCTGTTGTCCAGGGAACACTTAGTGTTGATTGTTTAACAATTCTAAGAAATGTTGATTTCCAGGTTATGGAAAAATAACATTCTTATCGCACCGTGCTACTTAGAGCATAGGTTCGGGTCTATATCACTTAAGAGGCAATTCATTAGCAGATGGAGTCAGAACCAAACATGTATTGTGCACAATCTTTATTAACTAACTCACAAACACATAACTAAACTAACAAACACATAACAAAACATAACATACACAAAGGGTCACACACATATGTAGGTCAGAATGAGTAATGATAGAGTTGAACCGGAAGAGGTACTGTTACTAGAGCTATAGGAAAAAGTCAAAGACAATCTGGAAAGGACTCATCAGGTTCTTTTAGCAATAGCAAAGGTAAGTCTTACAAATCAATACTAAATCGCTGCTTAGCATTAAAATGTGCGATACTTGCAAGATGCCTTTAGGCTGAAGAGCGTCGGATCTGCAGGTTGCGGATAAATATTGAGATTATCGTCTGAAGTTGTTGCCAGTCTGTTGGGTGATGAGCACATGGCTGGGTGGGGGCCTACCGGCCTTGTGGGCCGGGCCTAGAGAGGCCGGCCACAAGGAGACCTGTTCGGTCGTCCAGAAGCAAGGAAGAAGAGGGGGAGTGGCACTGTTCGCTGGTTTTTAACCTCTGGTCAAAGTCACACCTCTCAGTTGTTGACCGGACCAATGAAGATGTTGTAATTCCGGGTGGCAACACCCCTCCTGTCAGGGCTTTTACAACCCAGAAAGATTAACAGGCTGAGTTCTTGAATAAGAACTATTAAAGCTTCTTGTAATACTGATGTGTTGCACAGGTATGGACATACCGCATACACAAGCATTTAAATCTTCCCGCTATGAACGTATAGACACTAAACATGGCATGACTGAAGTTACCTTAAATGTCATATAACTTAAAAATCATAAAACATGTAAATACAATGACTGCAATACAACACAGTAATAATAGATACCATTTCCTGGGAATATGCCTGTTCATTTATAGAATTAATGCAGTAACGTCTTTGTTCTGTGTGGAAAATGCAGGGAAGATGCAGATTTCCCGTGTCTCTTCTCTGCTCTCAATGTGGCAGCACATTGTAAATAAACTTCTCAGGGGATGGGGACAGTCAAATCCCAGAGTGAGCTTAAAACTATTGGTGAACTAACAAATAATTGTGTCTGATTTGTCTCAGTCATTACAAATGTTTATTCAATATTTATTGTCATCACTATGAGCTCTGGATACTGTGTTTTCAATTCATACTTGCAGCCGGAGGGCGCTCTGTGCTTATTAGTCCACATACGCCTCCTGGAACCTACATGTGTGGTTCCTGGATGGGACAAGGAAGGTTTAGGTACCTTACCACCTCAGGTGGCAGCTACCATCACTTGAGCTAAAACTTTGTCTACCAGACAGGCACATGCCTTGAAGTGGAACCTCTTCGTCACTTGGTGTTCTTCTTGTCAAGAGAACCCCTGGAAATGTCCGATCAGGTCAGTGCTTTCCTTTCTCCAAGAAGGGTTGGATCGAAGGCTGTCTCCTTCCACCCTTAAGCTCTATGTGGCCACGATTGCAGCTCACCATGACCTTGTTGAAGGTAAGTCCTTTGGGAAGCACAACCTGGTCATCAGGATCCTGAGGGGGGCTAGGAGACTTATTCCGCCTAGCCCTCCCCTTCAGGCCAGTAGCAGGATCTGCTTGGTGTCATTTGCTTGCTGCGCCATTCCACTCTAGGGACTGGATGCGTGCGCTATTTTCCTCAGTTGAGTTCCACTGTTCAGAACCCTGGGTTCCTCCAGCACTGATGATGTCTACACTTGCATGCATGCCCTGTCGGTCAGCCCCTGTGTCAGACTCCATATGTTGTGATTCCCCTCTCTGGGCAATCCCACGTGTGTATTCCACTTTAAGGAGGGAACGGAGACATTACGTCCCCTTGCCACAATTACTGTTCTGCTGTACTGCTGGGCCACATGGCTCTGCTCCTGAGTGAAGACTTGAATGCAAGTTGCTCGCGCATGCAAATTCCTAAGACCAAGATACTCTTCATATCATTGGTTCATTTTGTAACACTCGAAAGTGACTGGGCTCTCAGGCGAGACCCCGTTTCGTCATAGCCTGACTACGTCAGACTTCCTACTTCCGCTCAATTTCATTTCGCTTCTGTACTCAGTCTGATACAGCGTCAGAGCTTTGTGTTTGCCACCGGTCTGGAAACAGCCGGGCCAATCAACGAACAGAGGGCGGGCTGAGAGCCGTGACGTAGATGCTAAGCGCCGAGTTTTACATTGTAGGTTAGAGAAATCGAAAACCGAAACAACCGCGGAAATGGGAAACGAGACACGGGATGCAAACTTCGGGATGCATTAACTTCGCATAATCTGCAAAAGTCGTTTACAGCCATGTTCACTCCGGTATTTCGCTCACATCATCATGTGTTTACAACAGGTTTACAGTGGAAGTTCAATCATAGATTTGAGTTCGATGCATGATGTCTGTGCTTCGATGCGGCTGTACAGGCGGATAACATACGTCATAACTAAACGTATCTGATTGGCTTACGGGTAACCAATGATTTTAAACTTCAGACAAGCGTCCCCTAGCGAGAGAGAAAACACTTCTCTATTATGCCATTCCAGACTCTGTCTACGAAGCAAAGTGAAGTAGCAGAGTCTGGTATTACCAGGCTAGTTTCGTCACTCTCTGACGTAACATCTCCGTTCCCTCCTTCAGGGAATGAGGGTTACAAATGTAACCTAGACGTTTTCTGTTTAAGAACAGATGAATTGAGTTAGTTCAATCAACTCTGAGTAGGTTGTGTAAGGCCGTTCCAATCGGCCCAACAATGGTTTCCCTTATGGTGGGGAAGGTTTATTGTGCATTTGGTCTTTTCAGCATGGAAAAGTACTTTTATTCCAATTAAACTTTTATTACAATTTATTATGACCTCAAATTTAGGTTAGAATGCCATTTGATTATTGACCATTTATATTATAATTTATCTAGACATTTGATTATTCTATTTAACTCTACTCTTATTGTACTGATCATTAGTCAAAGGTTATGGCTAAAGCAATTTAACAAAGCCACCCATGCTTGCTATTGTTGAAAGGTACCCATGTAGCTGTAACGGAAGGATCCACTGGAGGCAAGTGTAGTAGAACCCAAGTGCAGTTTAATGATAATAATCCATAACATGAACAACAAAACAGACGTGACTTGACATGGCTTGGCTTGGCTTGACTTGACTTGACTTGACTTGACAACAGAACCTGACACTCACCAATAGCGGGTTACATAAAACAAAGCTAGACCAGGAAACAATGGTACATTAGGGCTATTTATACAAAGAGACTAATGACAAACAAGGAACACCTGTGAACAATGAAGACAAAGGACCAATGCGTGGGGTCAAGGTGCACTGGAGGACCTGGGCCATGGTTCAAAGGTGTACCAAGCTCCGCAGCCGCAGGAGGTTGGTACCTATAGTCAGCCTATAGCCGCCGATCGGTCTGCGCAGCGCCGCATGAGCTCGAACACACCTCATGACACATGTGACAGGGGAAGCACATGACATGATCACATGAGAGCAATGGGAAAATCACATGACATAAAACACATGGAAAACAAGGAAAACAAACAAAGCAATGAAAAAGCATAACTATGAAAATAAACCATAAAACGTGAACATGAACCAACACAAAAACAAGACATGACAGTAGCCCTCTATAGTTAATAAGATAACTATATAACAACTTGAATAAAGTTGAGACAGTAACCAGAGGTTATGGCTTAAGTGATTTAACAATGCTGCCCATGCTTGCTATTGTTAAAATAGTAACCCATGTATCCCCCTACAAGCTTTCACTTAGTCTACTTGAGTCAATAATTCCAGAGTAAGTCAGAATAAATCCAAATGTAACAATTTATTATTAGTCAGGTAAATGTATCATGCCAATTACATAATTCAAAGACAATCGATACAAAATATCAAATGCTCAGAAACAGTAAAAGATGTACTTGACATCTGGAAAATAGATTTTGGGTGAATTTCAGGAATGGGTGAAGGGAATGAGATAAATGCTGATTTTGTTTCGGATGGGGATGCTAATTTGCAAGAGAGAGTTCAAATGTTAATTTCCTTTGTTTTCTCAGAGAGTAGCCTTTTTATATGTCTATAAAAAAACTTTAGACACAGATACTTTATTCTGAATATGAGCTATGATCCACATGGCTAGTGTTGTTAAACTCATCATGGAGCTCCACGCTGAAACCGATCATATGCGTGCTCCGCGTGTATATCATAACAATTATATTTTTGATATGTTCGTATTCAAACTCCAGTTCTGATGCATCGCGGGCAAAATACAAACAACACTCATGTGCTTGCTGTGCTGGGGGAAACATGCATGTGGCTTGCGTGTTTGAACGCAGAGCTGAATGAACAGCACTTTTGTGATATTTGAATTCTCTGCTGTTTCAACTGTTTCATTAACATTTAGAAGTTAATGCAAAAACTGCCTTAGGTGTAGCTTACATGTTTGCATATAGGCCTACAATTTGTTATTTGAGTGTTGATTATTTTATCTAAAATTAAATAGCGATTGAATTTAGGCTAATATTTTGGGCTCAGTTGTTAACCTTTAATATTATAGCAGCATAATGTTCAAGTAAGGGCTCCCTACATAGTTTGTAGCATTAGCAGAGATAATTTTTTTATCCTTAAGAAACTTATATTAAAATAAATTATAACTAAATTTAAAGACAAAACCACAATTTGTTCAGTAAACCACTGTTTAATAAAAAAAAAAAAAAACTATTTTATGTTTAGTTTTCTCCCCAACTGCTGTACCGAAAACAGTACCGAACCATGACTATAAAAATCGAGGTATGTCCCTAACCGTGAGTTTTGTGTACCATTACACCCCTAATTCTAAGAATAAATTGGAGACATAATAAGCAGGTTCACTTCTGGATTGGAATAAATCATAGCTTTAAAATCAAGAATGCGCTTGGAGTCAATAGAAAGAGCAAGAGAAAGGGCAACGCCCATCTCTATCTGCGAGCGCCAACATCTGAGTCACCGTTCTTCTCAGTAGCAGAACCCGGACCACGAGGTGCAGACAACAGGCTCCCACCTCATTTTATTTTGTAACACATTATTTGACAAACTGTTTTTATTGTCATGTTATTATGCACTATTATTTTAAAAATATTTATCTCAAATTAAAACAAATTAGATATTTCATTAAAATGCTTTTTTTCTCGGTTTAGAAAGGTGCAAATTTTAACAATCTGTGTTACACTTTGACAGTAAATTAAAACATATATTTCATTAAACAACTAACTCTTTTTCTTTTCTTCATTTGTTTATGGTTTTACATAATAAAGACCATCAATAATCAGCAAAATCTAAGACTGTTTTCTGGAATTTGTCTAGTTTACTCATTGCAAGCTGGTTTGAAAATAATAGTGTTAGTATTCTTACATGGAATCACTTTTATTTTTATAAATAACATAAAATAACATTCAGTCCGACAATATTATGGTTCACATGCAGTGTGTGTGTGTGTGTGTGTATAAAAATAAAAAAAATAAAAAAATCTAAATAACACAATTGTAAAGAATTACTGACACTAATATCATTTTTAAATGATTTCATAGAAGCTATATTCTATAGTTATTAATCTGAGCTGGTAAGATATGAATGGCCCCTTCATTATTTCAATTAAGAAAGTTAATCTGTGATTGTTTTACCAAAACCCTTATATAATTTTTTTCCACAAAAAAAAAAAAAAAATTTACTGAGGAGATAATTTAATGAAAACGGGTATAGAATTCAGAGAGGTGAAAACTATCACATTTAGTGCATATACCTTTAAAAACTAAAAGGTGAGTGATTGCGCAATTGAACAAATATCTTTACATTTATTCAAACTTGGTTTTCTGTGTAACACTATTACAACAGAAACAAAGCAGGTTATTTGGAGGCTTTTATAAGATGTCTAATTTTTTTGCGGATATCAGGAAAGTTTAGACCATAAACAATAGGGTTTACAATGGGTGGTACAACAATAAATTCAAGTGAAATGACAACATTCAGTGCTATAGGAAGTTCCCCATTCACAAATCGACTCAAAGTGAGCTCACAAAAAACAGCAACTGAGAAATTTAAAAGGATTATTATGTGTGGAATACAAGTTTGATATGCTTTGCTCCTGAACTCTCGTGTGCTTCTTTGACAAATGATAATAATTCTGACATAGGTATATATTATAAAACTCAAAGGGATAAAAATGGTAGTGATCAATACAATCAGGCCATAAATATTATTAACAGTATTGTTTACACATGAGAGTTTGACAATTTCATAGTTGTGGCAGTACACCCTTAACATTTTGTTACCACAGATTGTCAGCCTGCTAGTCAAAAGACAACCAATACCATTGAAAGTGGTTGGATAAAGCCATGCTATAACTATTAAAAAAGCTAGTAACCGTGTGGTAATTATGTTGTTGTAATGCAAAGGTTTGCTGATTGCAACAAACCTATCAAATGCCATTAGCATTAATATTGTAAGCTCAAAAGATGCATATGAGTAAATGACAAAAGTCTGTATGATACATGCTTCAAATGAGATTTTGTGTGTATCATAGAGCAGGTCTGTCAGTAACCTTGGGAAAAAGCCAGCTGTACCATATACAGAGTTGATGGACAAGCATGAAATCAGAATGTACATGGGCTGGTGCAATGTCTTTTCCAGAAATATTACAAGAATAATAATGACATTAAAGCATATGACAGCACAGTAAAAAATAAACCCCAAAGTGAAAAAAGCATATTTTATGCTCCCAAGATTTTCAAACAACATGAAGTAAAAGTATGTTCCATTCTCCATTTTCCTTTCACAAGAAATACTTTCATTGACCTGAAAAATAGAGCAAACAAAATTTGTGTTTTTTACATATAAATAAAAAAAAATAAACAATCAGCTTAGAATATTTAGACTCATTGTCTTATACCATTTAATGTGACCTTAAATTTAAAGTCTTAAGTTAGATTAGTAATATAACAATTATCAAATTAAATGAATGTTGATTTATTACTGTGCTAACCAGTCTAAGATTTTTTTTTTTTTTTTTTTAGAAATACCCTCTGTTATATACTCTGAAATGACCATCATTGCATCTTCAGGTAATGAGCTCTATTTGTGTTCTGATTCAGTGAGACTGTGGAGTCACCAGTGTGTGCTAGTGTTTTTATGGTATCTAACATGACTCAGGAGGCCTGCTGTGGCATAAGTGCTGCAAAGTCCTCTGAGGTTTGATTTCACTGGAAACATTTTAGCCTATATGTAAAACATACATAAATTTAGCATAATTCTGCATCTAGTGCTTTCCAAACTTTTCCAACAAATAATTAGAGCCAGCATTTTTCATCATTTTCTCAAAACTTTCATTGCACCCAAAATACGTTGTTGTATGAATATCTGAACATGTAATATATCAAAAGAAAGAACAGAGCTTATTACAGCTTCATGGATTATTTTTTTTCAACTACTGATTGTGGCTAAGTGGGTAAGTATAATAAAAAAAAAAAAAAAAAAAACAGCATTTGAATAAAAAGCTGATAAAATTGTGTTTGTTTTTC